>NW_020954575.1:15810390-15813066 GCF_900497805.2 Vombatus ursinus | reverse complement strand
GTGTGTGTGTGTGTGTGTGTGTGTGTGTGTGTGTGTGTGTGTAGTAGTAGTAGTAGTAGTAATAGTGGTATTGACAAGTGCAGAATTAAGTGAATCATCCCCACCTAGAAAGTGGGAAGGAAATTCTGGTGATTTTCCAAAAAGATCAGAGGCTGCAACTCTTCCCTATTTTGGCATTCAACAAATACTTCTCTGTGTCCAAACATCTTTGTGGGGACTGATTCCTATGCCTTTGAAGGTGGGGATGGATGACCCATCCATCCCTTGGGGTGGTTGCTCTTTTAAATCAGCAGCTGTGGTCGTCCTTTTGGGGCTGAAGGGCTCAGCAGGTTTTTCTTTGAATTTAAGGACTGGAAGGGGAGGGGTTTATGGAGACAACTTGAGTTGATGCCATCAATTCTAAGGGATAATAATGGTGATGAACAATTTGCATTTAAGAGATCTGGGAGTCAAAATGAATAGCTTCTGATTGTGGATAAACACCACCTGCCAAATCAGTCCCTTTCCAGTCTTGGGGGGGAGGGGATGGAGGAGTTCGTTTGGTGTAGGAAACCAATCTACAGTACCTCCTCTGCTCTTTAGCTGGAAGAAGAAATAGCTTTTAGTACCCCTGGCACAAGCTCAGTCTTGCCATCTGGGGACTGGAGAACCATTTCCAAATGGAAACAGGGTTTCTCAGGATCTTAATGAAGCCCTAAATATTTGTCTTATGGTTCCCCTCCATGAGAGCTCCTTGGGAGCCAATCAACCTGAGGAAGGGAAATGAAAGAGGGGGTTCAGCCTCTTACCAATCAATCAATTAGCCCTTATTAAGCATCTACTTTGTACCAGGTACTGGGGACACAAATGCAAAAATGAGACAGAGTTTGAATTTACAATGAAACTTGTCACATAGCGTTTTAGATTTAGCAGTCTGGAAGGCGAAGCTAGGTGGCAATGCTGGGCCTGGAGTCAGGAAGACCTGAGTTCAAATGAGGCTGCTGACATTTACTAGCTGTGTGACCCTGGACAAGTCACTTAACCCTGTTTGCTTCAGTTTCCTCATCTGTAAAATGATCTGGAGAAGGGAATGGCAAACTGCTCCCGTATCTTTAACAAGAAAACCCCAAATTGGGTCATGAAGAATCTGAATTGGAGGCACAGCGACAACAATATGCCTCTGGCCTCACTCTCCCAAAGTGACCTCTGCTACATCTGCCTCTGAAGGTTCTAGGATGTCTTTTGTTAAATATCATTGACTCAAGCCCCCACCAGCTGTTCCTTCCTGCCTCCGCACTGTTATGTGCCAGTGATTAATGCCTGAGTACTCATTTTACCACTTATCAGCAATTAGCTCTTCCAAAGGGATATTTACTTCAAAGTTATAGCAAGAACAATAGTGCAAATATTTCTCCAAAAAACCTTGGGAGCATTCTTTCTTCCATTCCACAAAAGTCTCTGGGAGAGTTGCCACAAACACAATATTGGTCACACCAAGTTTATATGCAAAGGTGGTCTTGCTTCTGGATGAGTTCTCTTCTCTGGATTAGGTCTCAAGGGTCACTCCTTGCTCCTTGGGGCACCAATGCTAAGTTAGCTATAAAACCTGGATGCTGGGGTGGTCTCCAATCCTTTTATCTAGAATGGAAAAGAATAAACACCAAGGTGGGCCAAGAACCCAGGCCTGTATTCATGGACCACATGGCTTGGGAGGGAGAAGTCCCAAAGCCTCTCCCCTTATATATAGCTTTGTTTCTCATGGGATGCTGTGAGGAATAGTCTGTAAGATTCATCAAAACTGAGCTGTTGCAGGGCAGCTAGGTGGTGCAGTAATAGAGCTCCAGCCTTGGAGTCAGGAGGACCTGAGTTCAAATCTGACCTCAGACACTTGATACTTACTATCTGTGTGACCTTGGTCAAGTCACTTAACCCCGACTGCCTTATCAAAAAGCAATAATAATAATAAAATAATTTGAAAAAAAAAAGACTGAGCTGCTGGACAAAATGGGGAAGAGGCTAAGCAGTTTACTAAAGCCTTTTTGAAGATATCTCCAGTTCTGTATATGTAGCTTATAGAAAAAGGCTTCTCCTATCCATGGGGTTATCAGACCAGAAACAATGACAGAAAGTCTACACATGCTCCACAGTCCTCATAAAGCACTTCCATTCCATGTCATCACAGCTCTCCAGGAAGCAGGAGGCTCTCCAGATTCTTCTAGATGAGGAGATTGCATCCACTGAGCTCCCTGATGCATTCTATGCATATTCTCCATTAGAGCAGTAAAAGGACCTGGCTTTGAATTTGCCACCTCAGTCACTCATTACCTGTACAACTAAAGGTAAATCCTTTAAACTTTCAGAACCTTGGTTTCTTCATCTGGTGGACAGAGACAGCAATACTTTCACTACCTACCTCACAAGGTTACTGTGATCTCAAATGTATTGCAAACATTTAATCACTATAGAAACGTGAGTCATTATTATCACTGAACTTGATGTGTAAGCGAAAAGGGAGAATCAGGGTGCTTCCATCCGGGATCTGGGGCCTGTTGTACAAAGCTGGGTCTGTCATCTTCTTTAGGCATTGGGTTTGGCATTTGGCCCTAAGCCAGAGTTGACTAAGGAGCTCCTGCCATTTTAAACTGAAGCCCCTTGCTGGTTATTGGCCAAGTTGCCCACTTGGTTATCTGGCTTGCA
>NW_020954575.1:15794446-15810357 GCF_900497805.2 Vombatus ursinus | reverse complement strand
TTTGTTTCAGAACCTTGGATGAGAATCACTTTCATCCCCCAGGCTAGTGGGAATGGATCCTTCCCACCACTGTCTCTAATAGCCAAAGTCTAAGCAAGAGGTAGGGCCAGAATGTGGTTATGGACCAAGCATTTGGGAACCAGGCATTTATATTCGCTTAAACTAGATTTAAAAATTGTACCTTGTTGTGTTATACTATCCACCTGAGGTTTTGACCTGATGAAGAGGCACAGATTGACTTCTGGGCAGTCAGCCGATGCAGTGAGGCAAGAGAACTGTGAAAACCTCTTGGGTCTATCGGTGGTACATGGAGATTGAGGAGAGCAGCAGTGCAGAGACAGATCAATGCCCAAGAGCTATTTTACATGCCCCTCGTCCCCTGCGTCCTTTCTCTTTTTCCCATTCTCATGCACTATCCTAATTCAGGCCCTCACCGCCTAATATGTTGCCAGCTAATTAGTATCCCTGCTTCTGGTTTCTTTCCTCTCCAATACATCCTACACACAGCTGCAAAAATAATCCTCATGAATGCAACCCTGCATAGCAATCACCATGGAGATTGGATACACTTTCCTAGAATCCGCTAGCCACTGAAGTCATGAGACCAGGGTATCTGGGAATATTTATGGAGATGCATAAGGGAAAATGGAGTAGAAGTTAGGTCAAGAGGTGGAGAATGGGATTTCTCCCTTACTTCAGAGCATATACAGGTATCCTTTGACTGCTTCCTGTTGACCATAGGTTTGTCCCATATCTCTTCTGCTCTGTGTAGCTAAACTCCTGGAAAAGACTGTCTATAATAAGTGCCTCCATTTTCTCTCTTCTTAAACTGTTCTTGACCACTTATGATTTGGCTTGGAACCTTGTCAATTCACAGAAACTGCCCTCTCCAAAGTTATTAATGATCTCTTAGTTGCCAAATCCAATGGCCTTTTCTCAGCCCTCCTTCCCCTTGACATCTCTGTAGCCTTTGACATAACTGATCACTCTCTCCTCCTTAATACTCTCTTTTCTCTAGGATTTTGGGACACTATTCTCTCCTGGTTTTTCTCCTTCCTAACTGACTGCTCCTTCTCTGTCTCCTTTGCTGGATTCTCCTCCAGGTCATCCCCTATGTATAGCTTGCTTTGTATATATTTGCTTGCATGTTGTCTCTCTCATTAGATTGTAAGCTCCTTGAGGGCAGGGATTATTATTTTTCTTCTTTTTGTATCCCCAGTGCTTAGCTTAGTATCCGGCATATGGGAAGTGCTTAATAAATGCTTATTGATTGATTGAAGTCTTTTAATTGATTGCTGAGCTAGAAAAGCTTCTGACATTCCCAAACAAATCTGATCATATCATTTCCCTGCTCAAAAATCTTCAGTGGCTCTCCATTGCCTCTAGGATGAAATACAAACTCCTCATCTGATTCTAATCTTTCTTTCTAGTATTATTTTACATCATCCAGAACAAGGGGCTTACATTCTAATGGGGGAAACAACACACATAGGGCAAGGGTACACAGGGAGGGGGGAAGTTATCCAGAGCGGAAGCTGTAAGTTTAAAAAAACCAAACTAGTAATATCACTATTGTGTTGGCTCATTTCTTCACGTACTCTGGGTTCCAGGCAACTTGGACTAATGTGTTCCTGGAGCCTGACATTCCATATCCTACCTCTGTTCGTTTGCATCAGACATCTTCCCTTCTCCCCAACCCCCAGTTCTGTGCAGAAGGCATTTCTACTTCTCAGAATCATTATCCTCTTTCAAAGCTCAATTCTGGGCCCACTCCTTCCATATTTCCTTGTCAAGGCAAAGGAAATTCCCCCAAGTAAGATCCTCGAGGGCAAGGATTGTTTGATGTTTGTCTTCATATCCCCGGCCCCTAAACACGGAACTTGGCCCATGGTGATCCCTGAATAAATATTTGCTGAATTGAATAAATGTACATCGTTGAATAGGGAGGCAAGAAGCAAGGATTGCCAGGACAAAAGACCTGGATGTGAATCTTAGTTCCTCCACTCACAGACTGCGTTACCCTCAATATGTCTCTTAAATTGTGTGAATCTTAGTCTACTCATCTGTAGAAATGGGGACAATAATCCTCACAACCGCCTACCTCACAGGATTGTTGTAAAGTACAAAGTAATTATAAAGATGTTTGTTATGTAAACTATGCAAACTATTTCTATCCCTCCCTCTGCTAAGGACAAGTTCTATCTGATTGCTGGATTGCTCATGGGTAGAAGGAGGGAGTCAGCCTCTGCCTTCAGGCACAAGCACCACTAAGCAGCACTTATATCCAACCAACCAACCGTCTTATTTATTGTTAGGTCCCCACCGAGGTAACATTACCATGAGTGTCCAACCCTCCCCCATCCCCCAGGACTGATAAGGAGTATTCTACTTGTAGAAAAGTTGGGGTGAGGCTGTGACCATAAACAGATCCTGGGGCTGTGACATAATACTGAGCCATAAGACTTGTGTGGGTGCTGGGAGAGCCCTCTGCTTGCCCACAGCCATGGTAAATGACTGTCAAAATACCCCAGGCCAAAACGACAGCATGGCAGTGAGAGGAGCAGAAACTGAAAGGGGTTTGTCCAAGTGTGAAGCTCCAGTGTTCCCAAATGCCCCAACTTTGGCCTGTGTGAAACTTGTTCAATTACTTAACAAGCATTAAGTGCTTACTCTGTGCCAGGCACCATGCTAGGCTCTATGGACACAAATATAATGAATGGAAGACATCTAATGTTATGGGTAGCATAGAGGATATGATTATGGTTTATGTTGGCATAAAGGGAGTCTGGCACATGTATCACCACTACATTCATATGCTCTCCTGTTTACGGGACATCTAAACCAGATTCTTTCCTACCCCCTTCTCCTGTGCCTCAGTTTACCCTTAAAAGAGAGTTGTTTCCCATCTTTTTAAGGGAGAACCTTCAATCCACACCAGCTTTAATTATACAACCAAGATTTACATGGCTGTTAGGTTCTGGATTTATCAGATACATACTTAACATTGTTGTTGTGCAGTCATGTCTAACTCTTCATGACCCACTGACTGTACTATCCATGAGGTTTTCTTGGCAAAGATACTGGAGTGGTTTACCATTTCCTTCTCCAGTAGATTAAGGCAAACAGAGGTTAAATGACTTGCCCGGGGTCACTCAGCTAGGAAGTGTCTAAGAAATTTGAACTCAGGTCTTCTTGACTCCAGGCCCACCACTAAGACATCTAGCTGCCTCACACACACACACACACACACACACACAGAGGTATGTAAACATGAATGTAAAGAGAAGTCAAGAAGCAAACAACATTAGCATTGGTCACTACTTTGGGCCAGCAACTGGGAAGGACAGATCCCTGTATCTCCCTCCATCTCTCACTTCCTAAACTAAGCAGGAATGGAGGATAGGGTAGGGAATCCAGTGTCACTTATTTCAACGGGTAATTAGGAACTTTTAAAACCCCTTTAGCAGTCTGGGAGCAGAAACACAATGTCCAACTAGATGGGACGGTTAAAACCTCACCAATACACTAGACAGCTTTCCACTGTCTCTGTATGTATCATCACTTCTAATCAGTACCTGCCAGAGTCCTGGAGGAAAAGGGGCTAGGAAAGCGGGTAACCTGCGGTCAATCAGTCATATATACTCAATCCTAACAACCACCCTTCATCAGCACTGAGTGTATGCTGGAAACTCTTCCAACTTTTCCATCCCAGAGAACTCAAAGTCAAATTAAAAAACATCGCCAAACAGATGAATTCTGGATCGGAATCTCTTTGACCATTTCTGGAGTCTGATGTCTCTACGATAATGCTTGAAGTTACACAGAGAACATCGTGCTAGGCGCTGTGGGAGACTATAGACATAGAAGACAAGGTCCCTGCCCTCAAGGTGTTTACGATCTAAGTGAGGGAGGACGGAGATGAGACATATACATTCTACCCTATCATCGCCCGCCTTTTCTCCACCAAAATACTTTGCTTAGAGATCCTTCAACCTTGGAACCGCTCCCCCCCCCAAAAAAAAGACTATACCTCACTCTGGGTAAGTTAATTCACTCTGCTTTGGGATTCTGCCCTGAAGGGGAGCTATCCTGACTTGAATTGAGTGAGTGAGACTCACCTAAACTCTCAATGTCAATGTGGGGTGAAGACGAGTGAAATGTCCCAGTGTGACCTTGTACCTGTGCTGGTGACCTTTTTTTTTTATTTTAAATTAATGATTTGGAAAGACATAGATGCCATGCTAATGAAGTTTGCAGATGCTGCAAAGCTGGGTAGGATGACTAACTCATTAGGTTCCCAAGATATCACTATCAAAGGCTGAGTAGCTATTTGTTGGGGATGTTATAAAGGGGACTGACTCCTTTTCAGTTACTACTGGGACTCCATGACCCCTGAGGTCCATTCCGATCTAGAGATTCCATGATTATTTAGCCTCTTTAGTGGTTGGAAGGACATCAATTTTTTTTTTTTAAAGAACTTTCTTGAAGTTTCTGATACCATGGCCGGTGGGATGATTCCCTCTGGCTTTCTAGTCACCTTTGGACACCCCCTGGTGGCCTTGGCAAACAAAGTTGGAGGCTTGGCAGAGTTGTCTGTCTCCCAGAACAGCCTAGTTGAAGAGAGGGACGTGGGCCTCCTTCCTTACATTCTTTCCAAGTCACAGAGTTATTTTCCTGGGAGATAAGAGGTTCCCGTAGGAGGACAGCTCCGGATGGCTCCAGCCAAGGACAGCTTGGGAGAGCTGCAGCCAGCTCAGCTTGTCCAGTTAACAATTTACTAACAGAACAATGGGAGTTAATTGGGTCAGAGGCATAGTTTGTGTGAACTTCGAGGTAACTTGGACTGCAATGTATGTGTAATTTGTCCTGGAAGATACTAAAGCTGTCTGCGTTCTTATACTCTGCCTGCTACCTTTGCCCTTTAGATCGGTTTTATTAACATAATTGTCTTTGATTTATGTCCATTTTACTGCTTTGGCTTAGGACCTCACAGCAATGAGTGTGGAAAATGGCTTTGTTAGCAACCGTATTCTTATATCTTCGTAAGGAAACTGACAAGTGGTTGTGTTGGCTCCTGAAGATGCAGATGAGGAAACTGAGGCCCAAGGTACACAGCTAATACATGGCAGAGGGGTGGTCTAGAGTATTGGCTGAATGAAAGGCTGCTTGGTAAAACCAAGCCTCTGATGCTATTCTTTACAGAGCTCCCCCCTTTTTGCCTCATCATTAGCAAGGTATGAGTTTCATAGTTTTTCCTTATCCCATCTATGGACAATGCTCTCCAATTCTTAATGTGGAACTTAGAGGACCCTTTGAGGTCATTCTATCCATCCCCAGGTCTCTGAGGACAACTATTCCTTGTAGCAAGACCATAGTTTGACCTGCTCTTTTTTTAAATAGTATTTTATTTTTTTCCAATTACATGTAAAGACAAATTTTAACATCATTTAAAAAAATTTAGCTCCAAATTTTCACCCTCCCTCCCTCATCTCCCTTCTCCCTAATATGGTAAACAATTTGCTATAGGTTATATATGTCCAATCATGTAAAACATATTCCCATATTAGTCAAGAAGAATCAGACTAAAAGAAAAAAACATGAAAAAATAAAGTGAAAAATACCATGCTTCGATCTGCATTCAGACTTCATCAGTTCTTTCTTTGGGTGTGGCTAGCATTTCTCATCATGAGTTCTCTGGAATTGTCTTGGATCGTTGTACTGTGACCTGCTCTTAGAAAAGGTTTTACTGATGCCTTTTGTTTTTAGATTCATTCATTTATTCAAAAAACATTTATTAAGAGTCTAGTGTGTACCAGGCACTGAGGATATAAGGACAAAATAACTAACTAAATAAATAGATGGATGAATAGATAAATGAATGAAACAGTCCCTGACCTCAGGCAGCTTACATTCTATTGAACATAATGGTTTCGGGCTATTAACCCTCCTCCTTCCATTCTTGCCATCACCATCCCTCTGCCCCCTTACAGAGAACTTTTCCTTGTAACAAAGAAAAATGGTCAAACAAAACCGTTAGACTGTAGCTGGCAATGTATGCAACATTCCACACCTATAGTCGCCAATCTCTCCAAGAAAAGGAAGAATGAGCATTTCCTCAAACTCTTCTCTGGGGCCATGATTGGTCACTGAAATTACCCAGCATTGGTCTTCATTTTAGTGTTCTTTTCATTTATATTATTGTAGGGTTTGACTTCTTAAAGATCATCATTCAATCAGTCATTCAGGCAGGTATTTATTTTTTAATATTCATTTAAAAATTTTCAGTTCCAAATTTTCTCCCTCCCTCCAGCTTCTCTCCCCCAGATTGAGAAGGCAAGAAATATAATACCCATTATACATTATGAAGTCATGCAAAACATATTTCCACACTGGTCATATTGTATGTATGTGGGGGAAACAAGAAAAATGAAGTGAAAAAATATACTTCAGTCTGCACTCAGAGTTCATCACTTCTTTCTCTGGAGATGAATAGCATATTTCATTATGAGCCCTTTGGAATTATTGTGGATCATTGTATTGATCAGAGCAGCTAAGTCTTTTATGGTTGATTATTATTACAATATTGCTGTTACTGTGCACAATGTTCTCCTGGTTCTGTTCATTTCATTTTACATCAGTTCACATAAGTCTTTCCAGATTTCCCTGAAACCATCCACTTCCTCATTTCTTACAGCACAATAGTGTTCCATCACAATCATAGCACAATGTATTCAGCTATTTCCCAGTTGATGGACATCCCTTCAATTTC
This sequence comes from Vombatus ursinus, assembly GCF_900497805.2. NCBI lineage: Eukaryota > Metazoa > Chordata > Mammalia > Diprotodontia > Vombatidae > Vombatus > Vombatus ursinus. Next base: position 15,803,588 of record NW_020954575.1, on the reverse strand, counting down.
CAGTTCTTCATGCAGGTATTTGTTAAGTGCCTATTATATGCCAGGTACTGTACTAGAAAAGCACTTTCAAGAGAGATTTTTTCCCATAGGCTGGTTGGACACCAAATTTGGAATCAGAAGACCTGGGTTCAAATGGGGGTTCTACCAATTACTACTGACATGACCTTGGGGAAGTTACTTAATTTCCCTCTCTGGCTCAGTTTCCTTATGTGTAAAATGAGGGTGTTGGACTATAGATTATTTCTAACTTTACTCCAAGCCCTAAAACCAGCAAAAACCTGACTTCTCTTCTTCCTACCCCTTGACTAAGAACAAAAGAAAAACAAAATCCCTTTTAAGGGATATTGTATTGTATCAAACAGTATGTTGTATTGTCAAGAAAAATAAATTTCTGCATTGGATTTTTAAAAATTCTTTCTCAAAAATTCTCTCTCTCTCTCTACATATATATGTAAAGATATATACCCATATTCAATCAGCAAAAATATTCCTTCTGTCCCTTCCACCTCCAGCTCTAAATTCTTTGTCTACCCATGATCTCAGCTAGGCAAGACATTAGCTATATAACCTTTGGCACATCACTTCTCAATTTTTCTGGGCCTCGGTTTCCTCATCTGCAAAATGAGAAAACACGATCCCTAAGATCCCTTCTCGCTCTGGTTTTCTGTAATATTAGCTTTCCTTGGCAATCCATGCCAGAGTTTTGCCAGTTGAGAATGGTTACCTGTTTTTAAAACTTCATTCCTCCTCAAAGAGACAGCAGAATATAACAGTTTCCATTGACATAGCACTTTGAAATTTGTTCCCTTATTTAACCCTCTTAAAAACTGTGTGCTATTATTATCTCCGTTTTATAGATGAGGAATCTGAAGCTGAGAGACAGTAGGTGACTTGTCCAGGGTCACCCAGAGAGGAAGTTATTTGGGAGAGGATTCTAAGTCGGCTCTTCTGACTCCAAGGCCAGTGCCTCAGCCACCGAACTACCAGGCTGCCTTAAAGGCTGAGCACCAGCATGAGAGCCAAGAAGACTCGGGCTCAAATCCTGCTTCTGACCCCTGCTAGCTGTGTGACCAAGGGCGTTTCAGGGGAACTCTCAAAGACAATAAGTAGGTTCAGATGAGTTGCCATTGTACATCTTAAATGGGAATTCCCCACATGGATGAAATGATAAGTCCCCACCTCTGGCCCCCTGAAAAGTCCTATTTATCACCTGAACTTGTGTTGGGGGAGCTCTCCTGGAGCCCCAGACTGGGGAAGTGAGGACTGCTCAGGGACCAGAACACATTTTTTCATTTTTTTTTTTTTTTTAGTAACTGAAGGCTTATACCACCTTTCTCTTTCAATCAATTCCTGATTAGAAACAAATCTAAGATGCAAATAGGGGTGGGTAACATCTGGCTCATAATGACTCCATTTCCTCTTATCACAGAAAGCCACCTTGAGCAACTGCACAGGCTCTGATGGCCTTCCCTAGTGATGGATGGTCCCCTTTTGTCTGGGGACACAGATCTGGGAAGCCCCTGGTTTTGTTATCCATCTGCCTCTCTGCTTTCCAATCTGTCACCACTTCTGAACAATTTAATCACTCTAATGATGCTGTCACTAGAGAGCAAACTCCATCACTGCTGATCCTTAGACCTTCAGTTACCCGGTAGGGGAAAGAGAGGATTTAATTCATTTTTGATATATACTTATTAAGTACCTACCAAGTGCAAGGCAGAAGCAGCATGATACAGTTTATCAAGGGAACACCTTAGAGTCAGCAGCTCTGGGTTTAAGTCTGACACATACTGACTGTGTCCTTGGGCAAGTCACTTAACCCTCAGTGTGCCTGGGTACCTCTCTTAAGGCTGCAAATCATAGAGAAGTGACCTATCTGAATGGGTAGAGGGGGTTTCCACACTGGGACTTCCCTTACCATAGATGAAATCACATGTGTCCCGAGACACATCTGTACAAGACACTAAGGGTACAAAGGCAAAAATGAAACAGGTGCTGTCCTCAAGGAGGGAGGGGATTCAATTTGTAATCAAGCACAATGCAAAATGTATACAGAGTAGTTTCAAGGGGGAAGAAAAGGGTCTAGAAAGATCTCATGTAGAAAATGAAATCTGAGTTTGTGCCTTGAAGGAAACCAGGGATTCTATAAAGTGGAGGTAGGGAGGGAATGCATTTCAAGGCTGGGGGACCACATGGGCAAAGATAGGGAGATGGGAGATGGACTGTTGCATAAGGGGAACAGTAAGCACATGATTTTGGTGGAAATGGAGAGTGATTTAGAGCTAGGAGGACATCTAGTTTCAACTCCCTGATCTAGGATGAAGAAGAGTTTGTGGCCTCCATTTGTTGAAAAGAAAATTCTGCATAGGGGAGGACCAGAGCTGTAACTTCATGAGGAAAAATGATGAGTCAAGACCATGTCTTGACATGAATGAATGAATGAAAAATCATTAATTAAACTCTTACTATGTTGTAGGCACTGTGCTAAGTGGTTTTCAGCAATGTCCCAGGCATTGTACTAAGTGGGGGGGATACAAATACAAGTAAGAAAGATAGTACCTGACCTCAAGGAACTTACATTCTAATTTACCAATTTCTCAGTTTCTTTAATATGTATGTATATGCATATGTGTGCATATATATGCATATGTGTGTATTTGTATATGTATATATGCATGTGTATGTATATATGTACATGCATGTGTATATGTGTGCATATATGCATATGTGTATGCGTGTATTTGTGTATATATATGCATGTGTATGTATATGTGTGTAGATATGTATATGTATATACATGTACACATACATACATACACACCTACCTACATACATATATACCTATATAAGAGTGACACTGAGGGGGTCTAAATTACAATAAGGTGGTAGCCTGGCAGAGGAAATGTCTGAAAGAAGGGAGTTTACTGTACAGCCTAGTTTAAGAGAGTTCCCGGTAGGGTGTCAAGCTCCCCGGGGGGATGGGTGCTCCCTATCAAAATTAAAGATGAAAAACCTGCTCTTCAGCACTTTTCGGAGTAAAGGCACTTACCAGAAGTTGTAGGAAAGCAGAGGAAGTGCCTAGGCCTCGGGCTAGGGAGTGCGGCTCATTCTTCCACCATAGTTTATGTTGAAGGCTAGCACAGACTCGAGGGATGGAATAAAAGAAGGTCCTACTAGTCAATTTAATGAAGCTGAGTTTTGTTTTTTTTCAATTGTTAAGAAAAGGTTGCAATTCTGAGTCACATCATTTATGTGTTACCAGTTGCCAAAATTTTAAGCTGACTTGCAGGAGGATTTTTTTTATCCTAGAATGCCAGAGTTCAAAATGACTTTTATGATAATATGATTCTAACTCTCTGCTTTTACTGATAGAGAAATGGAGACCCAGAGCAAGAAACATGACTTGTCCAAGATCACATAGCTAATTAGTGGAAGAATGGGGACAAGTGGCTGTCTTTTGACTTCCTACACCAGGTCTCTTTCCTTGGTTTCAGGCTGATTACCTGGAATAACAGGGCCTTCTACCTTTTCCTGAAATTACAGAGAGTTGTAGACTAGGGATAAACTACAAATGCTAATTCCAAATGTAAGGTTAAAAAAGTCTTCTCTCAATGGCTAAAGGGAGCTTCTTCAAGGACCTTTTGTTTGTTATAGGTGTCAGGCAGTTTCACATCCAGAACACCTGAAATAAACAATGAAAGTGACTTAGGTAAGGGACATTTGCTTAATTGAGAAAACAAACAAACCAGAACAAACCAAATCTTTGCTTATCTCAAAATATTTAGCACCTGGAACTTAAAAGACTTAAGGGGTCTAACAAAGGAGAGCAAAGAGCCGGTGGTTTAAATTCCTGGAAAACACTTTAAGATGCTGTTTCTAGTTTTTAGTGGGAGAAAAGATAATGCACATGGGAGAGAAAGGCCATTATTACCTCTGTCAGCTTCCTCTGGGGTTCGCAGGCACGTTGGAATGGATATAACAATTTCTGGCAAAGGTGCTTACTGAAAACCAGCCCCTGTCCCCATCTGTACTTGTCACTAATCTGGGAGTCTGGAGTCCACTGGGAGAAGCTATGTGTCACTTTCACATGTTTGTGGGGGGCAGGCCATGAGGAAGGGAGGGGGAGGAAATTGGCAAGGAATACCGAAAAACATAGGGAGAGCTCCAAGGGGTCTGGATGCTTAGAGAGAGGCACCAGCAACCAGGAGGGACCTTATTTCTTGCTTTTTTGAACTCCCATAATAGTACCTCAAACCTCTTCTATTGCAGATATCTTTCAATCAACACTCAATCAAAAACCATTTATTAAGCTCTCATTATATGCCAGGGGCTGGGAATACAAGTGCAAAAAAGAAAAAATCCTTGCTTATGGGAAACTTACATTCTAATGGAAGAGACAAGAAGTACGTAACATATATATGTGTATATATAGAGATATACATATAATACACATATATATACATAAAACATAAATGGGGCAGCTAGGTGGTGCAATGAATAGAGCATTGGCCCTAGAGTTAGGAAAATCTGAGTTCAAATGTAGTCTCAAACACTTACTAGGTGTGTGACCCTGGACAAGTTACTTAATCCTGTTTGCCTCAGTTTCCTTATCAATAAAATGAGCTAGAGAAGAAAATGACAAACTACTTCAGTATTGCCAAGAAAACCCCAAATGGGGTCACGGAGAGTCAGACACAACTGAAAAACGTCTGAACAACAACAACATAAATGCAGAACTAATAAATATAAATATGTACAAAGTAGTTAAATACGAGGTAGTCTGGGAGAGAAATGACACTAGTGTCTGGCAGTTGGATCAGGAAAGCCTTCATGAAGAAGATAATTGGTTGAATTGCATCTTAAAAGAAAAGAGGGACTCTTAGGAGGCAGGGGTAGGAAGGAAGTGCATTCCGAGCATGTGAGCCAACCAGCACAAAGGCATGGAGCTGGATGATGGAGGGTTGTGTGTTAATAGGTGATTTAGCTGGGTGACAGTGTGGGAGGGAGGGGGGAAACGTCTGATGAGACCAAACATTTTTGAATTCATGTCCAAGGTCCTCTGTGGATCTGTATCTCCTAAAAATCATAGCTCGTGAACCTCCAATCAATCAATTAATCAATAAGCATTTATTAAGTGCCTACTTGGCAAATGGTAGCCTACAGTGTGCCAGGCACTTTTCTAATCGATATAGATTCAAAAAGAGACAAAAGTCAGTCCCTGCCCTCAAGGAGCTTACAATCTAATGAAGGAGCTTACATGTGTTAGCAAGAGGACCCCATTAGGTCAAAGGAAAGCCATTTAATGATGTGACACATTAAGAAAATTAACAACAAAACATTTCTCCCATAAACCTGGGACATAATCTTCCACAAATACATATAACACCTACAGCACAGTGCCTGGCATATAGTAGGTGCTTAGTGAATGTTTATTGATTGATTGAATGGGAATAGAGGCACATGCATGGACATTCCCACATGTCGGGAATATAAGTGTCCGTTTATGCCTCTGATCCTTGATTTTGATGTCTTCTCCTAATGTCATTTCTCTGCTCCTGAAGGGCCACTCTCTAGCTGGTCTTTGCAGGATACTGTTTTGCTAGATGATATTTGGCTAGACACTGTCCTGACCTTTCCAAGCTCACAAGGTCATAGCCATCTCCAATCTTTTTTTCCTAAGAGGAAGGAAACAAGCATTTACTAAGCACCTACTATGTGCCAGGCACTTGACAAATATTATCTCATTCGATCCTCACAACAATCCTTCAAAGCAAGCGCTATTATAATCCTCATTTTACATATGAAGAAACTGAGGCAGATGGAAGTTAAATGACTTGCCCAGTGTCATTCATCTAGTAAGTGTCTAAGGCTGGATTTGAACACAGGTCTTCAGGACTTCCTGTGAAGTTAAGTCTTCCTGACTCTAGGCCCAATGCTCTCTCCCCTGCACCACCTAACTGCCAGTATAGAACACATACAAAAAGACAAACCAGTATTCAGGAGCCACATGTTGGCCTCCCAAGGGGAGACTCTATGGCTACTCCCCATCTAGCAGTTTATAGCATATCTTCCTCAGTGCAATGCAGCTAGGGAGGAAGAGCCATACCAAAGCTTGCCCTGGCTAACGAATGCCTTTTGAATGCAGCCAGCTCTAGCTAGATCACCAATCCAAAGACTTTTCCCCTTCCGGGTTAGTGGATTAGAACCAGTGTCAGAATGTTTGTGCAGAGAGTTGGGAACCTCCATCCATACCATCATGCCTTTCTGGGAGCAGGGTCTTCAGCAGCCTCCTTCAGGCAGGGGATTATTATCAGCACTTTCCTCTTCACTGCTCCCCCTCCCCCGCAACCACAAAGTGGATAGATTTACTGTGTGTGCTTTTCCACCATGCAAATTTTTTCCTTGTAGGATCCTTTGGACTCCATTGCAGAACCTGCTTTGAGAAATGCTGAGCTGAACCATAGAAGATGTTTTGTAATCATAAAATATATAGAAACGCAAGCTGTTATTATCTCTCACCAGAGAAAGAGAGAGAGAGAGAGAGAGAAAGACAGAGACAGAGACAGAGAGAGAGAATGGAGAAGTAACAACAAAAATTAAGTTAATGGATGGTTCTGTTTAGTCTTGGTTAGTTGGGTCCTGGCTAATCGGGTTTTTTTTTAATCATGCATTTAAAATATGCAAAAATTTACAAAACTTTCATTAAACACAGCTTTTTCAAAGATATCGTTTGCAGAAAGCACATATACCTTATGTATCCCATGAGGTCACTAATCCATTCTTAGTGCGTGATATGTGTTGAATCATGAAAAGGATAAATTTCTGGAGTCTTAATTTAAAAAACAAATTGAGCAGAGTTGGGAGATCTGCAGTCATGAGAGTAAGATCAGTGGACTCTGTTTCCAAATTGGGGCAATTAGCACATAGGGAAAACTGGATCTGGGGTTTGGGAAAAGCAGGCTTTGGTTAAGGTGAAAAACAGTGGGAGTTACCGGGAAACTGGTGAGTCATTCCTATGGCAGAGGAAGGTGTACATGGAGTGCTAGACCTAGGACTATAATATACCATAATAATTCATATTACTAATGATATCTGCTGAAATTTACCAAATGTTTTCCATACATCATCTCGTTTGATCCTTACAACATCCCTGTGAGTTAAGTAATGTAGGAGTTAGTATCTTCATGCTAAAGATGAGGAAGGTGAGGAGGTTGAGAGGTGAAATTGGCTTCCCAGAGACAGTAAATGGGACCCTGTTAGGAGGCAGCAGGGCCACCATTCAAACTATGTCTTCTGTCTCTGGAGCTGGCTAGTTCTCATTCTACTATTCTTCAGCCCTTCCTCACCCTTCTCCCCCTGCCCCTCTCCCCTCTTTTTTGGAGACCCAGTTACCCTATTTTATACAGGCTGGAAGTACGTGATCACACATGGGCTGGATCCCAGAACTTAGCATGGAAGCTTTAACTTGCTCTGTTTTGCAGATCTGGGCTCTTCACCCTGCCTTAGGCAGCATAGTAGCTCTCCACTCATGGTACTGGTACCCAGACACTCAATCGACTTTGGCCCTACTACAGCTCAGAGCTCTTGAACTCGAGATTGACTAGTCTCAGCCTCCCCAGCAGCATGGGGTAATGAGGACCACTGTGCCTAGATCACAGCTGCCTTCCTAAGTGGTAGGAGTTCTCCTGGCTCCTAATCCACCTCATTCTGAGAAGGGATGTTTGGGGTGTATAGGGTATTCAGGGAGGACGAGCACCTCTGGTATGAGGACTTACCCAGCCCTTTTCAGGACTGCTCATTCCCCTTTGTTGTCCACATGGCATTTAGCTCTCACTTGTGGCTGTAAGGAGCTGCAGGGGCCACACCCCAGTGTGGCAGATGGGCTAAACCAGGTTGAGGCTAACCAACAGGCCTTAAACCCATTGGTGAGTTAAGGGGATGTCTACCCCAAGCATATAAAGACTTCTCCCTGGCAGAATGGATGGATGAGAATAATTTATTCCAGCAGCCATGAAGGCCGCTGATGTAGGTGCCGTGGAGTGCTTAGAGCTTGTTCAGACATAGAAGAGGCCAAGGTCATCCCCTGCATCCTAGGCCATCATCAATGGTCCTGACTTTTATCTCACCACTGGACTCTGATGACTCGGAAGAGATAGTGAGGCTGACAACTTCATGCAACTCTGCCTCACTTAAATTACCCCATGATGTCATTGGTTTTTTTGAAAAAGGAAGGACAAACAGCTGCCCACTCCTCTATGCTTACCTACTTTTAGAAGGGGTTTACTAAAGAAAATATAAAATGGTAAATAAGGTTACTTTTGAAACTGAAGAGTTTGAAATTTTTTTTTTTTTCTATTTTCTCTTCATCCAGAGCAAGACAAAGTAGTTTCCTAGCCTATAAAAGCTTAGTAACCACTAAACCTGGGGAGATGATATGAGGCCTGGGTGCTGGCCTATTTCCTTCATTTACCAAATTGCTTTTCAATAAAAATCAATGAATTTTTTTTTAAACTATGAAATGTCTAGATGGAAGACAGTTTAAAAATAAATGCCTTCTCCATCTCTACCCAGTTTTTCAGTCTTGGCATGAGGGAACTAGTTATCTCTCCTGATATCTCAAGATAATTGGACATTAATAAGAGACTGATGATGAAACACTGAAACATGCAATTATTCTCATCAGATATCCTGGTGCAGCCAAGAAGATCTCTGTCTGCAGAATGCCTATATTCAAGTCTTCTCCATAACATGAGAGATTTAACACACCTTAGTGAGTCCTCGCTAGCAGGGAAGTTGTCATTCACTTTCATCTGGGTGATGAGTAGTTTCCTTACCAGCATTTTATGGGGAACTTTCCCATTTAAACGTCTGAGGCAGTGAGCAGAATGGATCCTCCCTGTTAATGCAAAACAATTGTAATTGAAGCCTTCACTCTGGTGAGGGTGGAGCTGATCTGCCAAAAGTCTGGCCATTTGTCTCCCTCTGCTTTCAGATCCAATCCTGTCAAATGAAAACTGGTATTTTTCTTTTTTTTAAGAGAACTGATTTATTTTTGCCTTTCTGACAGTACCCTCTTGTACAATTAGAAGGAGGTTTAAAGAGTTGTCACTATCTTTTAATTTTATTTCATTTATTTTTATTT
>NW_020954575.1:15792231-15794424 GCF_900497805.2 Vombatus ursinus | reverse complement strand
TTTTTTTTTTTTTTTTTTTTTTTTTTTTTTGGTTGCTGCATTTTAAGAAGCCCAAGTCTCTGCTTTATAAAGACTCTTTGTGTTTCCAGGAAGGAATAATTACACATCCACATTGGTCGTTTTTGTATAATTCACAGAAGGATGATTGATCACAAGAGTGCTTTTCCCTGGGATAACTATGTGAAGGGCAGAGGCCACCAGTCCCCATTCTCTAAGATCTGTCAAGTTCATTGACAAGGTCATTGTGTGATTAATGATTCATAAATCGTTCATCTGGAACAGGTGCTGTGCTCATGTCCTCCTGGACAAAGGCTGGCTGAGCAATACTAAGACAACTGTGGAGTTTTCTCTCAGACTCTTAGGTAATCCTGCAAGATGACACAATTCATGCTCCAGTTAGCTGGATTTAGAGAATATTACTGGAGTTGATAAACTCTAGTTGATAAAAGGTCACGAAGTTGACCTTTAGGACTGTGTGATAGTGGACACAAATATTCTGACGATGGAAAGGTGTATCCCTTATTGTAAAAACACTAGGATTCTGGTTTATCAGTCTTATGAGTCTGATCGTTGCTTGTTCAGTTGTTTTTCAGTCATGTCTGACTCTTTATGACCCCATTTGGGGTTTTCTTGTCAAAGATACTTGAATGGTTTGCCATTTCCTTCTCCATCTCATTTTATAGATGAGGAAACTGAGACAAACAGGGTTAAGTGACTTGTCCAGAGTCATACAGCTAGTAAGTGTCTGAGGCTGGATTTGAACTCAGGTCTTCCTGTCTCCAAACCCAGTGCTCTATCAACTGAGCCACCTAGTTGCTCATGAGTTTGATTAACATGAATCAAATTCACATCATGATCAGGGATTCTTTCATTTGTAATCCTTGAACTTGTTCTTAATATTTTGATAATGTATTTCAATATAATTTGTTTTCTTTATAATCCAACACGTTTTATACATTTAGAAACATTATTGAGAAAGGGTTCAGAGGTTTCATCTGACAACCAAATTGGACCATGACACAAAAAAGGTAAAAAATCCCTGACCTTAGCTTCTGTTCACTCCTCAGGTAGATAGATTGAGTTCCTGAATCTTGCAAAGCTGAGAACAAGATTTAGGATTCAAGGTGACCTGACTAATGTGTGACACTTGGTGAAGATCTGTCTGAAACAGCCAGCCTGCCTATCCTTCCATTACAACAATCCCCAATGGAAATGTAAGCTTCTTACAGATGATTTTAAGGGCAGAGATCTTGTCCTTAATCATAGCTAGCATTTATATAATGCTTCAAGGTTTATAATGCATTTTACAAATATTATCTCATTTAAAATCCTCATAACATCCCTGGGAGGTATGTGCCAATATTATCCTCATTTTATAGACAAGGGAACTGAGACTAAGAAAGGTCAAGTGATTTCCTCAGTTGCTAAATGTCTGAAGGCTTGATTTGAATTCAGGTCTTCCTGGCTTCAGGTCCACTGCTCTGTAGGATCTAGCTGGCTGCATAACTTCCTATCTCCTTGGTGTTTAAAACACAGTGCCTTGGGCATAGTACAGCAAGTGTTTATTAAATGAATTAGTGCCTGAATGAATGGCCTAAGATCAGGACCCACCTTATGGTCCAGGATTAGTGGGAGCTCCGACTTATTATCAAGGAGTCCAAAAGACTATTTTGCTCTTCTGTGGAACTGCTCCAAGCTGGAGAAGTCTGCCTGGAGAAGCACATTTTCCCCAGGTGGAATTGTTCTATTGATTTAGAGAATTTGACTCTAAAAGGGACCTTAAATATCAGCTAATCCACACCCTCATTTCACGGATGAGGCAAATGAGGGTTTAAATCCAGGTAGAAATGTGACCAAGGCGCCAAATCCTTTAAGGCTGAAATGCAGAAATCACATCTTGGCTGTTTTCTTCTTGTTTAAAGAACATGGTCCTTCTGTCAGATGCAAAGGTTGTTCAGTGACAGATGTCCCCTAAGGGACTGGGGGAAGGGCTCTTGAAACTTCAGCTAAAGTCAGAGTCTCTCAGTGACCTCAATTCATACCCATTTTAATTCTGATTCAATTTCTGCCTGTGATTTGTGAAATGATATTCCCTGGGTGGCCCGGGAATGAGGCACCACAGAATTACCCTAGGATATTGTAGAAGGGAAACCTTATTACCCTGCTGTCCAGGCTGACAGCAGTCTGAGGGTA
>NW_020954575.1:15787946-15792179 GCF_900497805.2 Vombatus ursinus | reverse complement strand
GAGAGAGAGAGAGATTTCAGCAATGAAATGCCTTTACTGCCTCCTCCCATTTTCTTCAGATGTTCTTGGAGATCAGAGAAAAAAGGGATAGACTATGTACTAATTTCCTGTAAATTATTTATCTGGTGGAATAATTATTTCTCTTGTGCCCAAGTCATAGGTTTCTGAAATATTTTGCTCAGAATAAAAGAGCTTTTGATGTAAGATGTATTGACTTTGGGGGCTGAGAGGATGCAGGTTTGGGCTCCTACTCCCATTCCTTTTAAAATTCTGCTTATCTGTCAAAGACTAGCTCAGATCCCACCTGCATTAAACTGTGAGCTCTTTGAGAGCAGGGACCGTTTTATCTGTGTTTGGTTTTTTTGCCTTTCTTTGCATCCCCAGCATTTAGTGCAATACCTGGCACATAGTAGGTTGTTGTTATTGTTATTGTTTGTCCTTCCTTCTAGAAGAGGACCAATGACATCATGAGGCTGATGTCTTGACTTGCAAGTAAATTGGATTTAAATGAGGCAGAGCTTTGCAAAGTCATCAGCCTCACTCTTTCCTCCAGGGTCATCAGAGTCCAGTGACAAGATAAATGCTAGTTGACTAATTACATAAAGCTCTCTCTGATTTCCTCCAGTCATAATTGACCTCTTCCTCCTCAGATTTCTCATTCTACTTCTCCCATGCACTTATAACATCCCATTTGATATTATAGTTATTTAGGTATACATCATCTCATTTAGACTGTGGGCTCCTTGAGGGTAGGCTTGTGTTTTATTTACATCTTGGAATTCCACAAACCCTAGCCAATGTGTTGCAGATAGCAAACACTCATAAATCGTTGTTGAATTGAAATGCCTTCATCCTTATTGTTGCTGTTGCTGGTGCTTGGTTCTCGAAGAGGACCATGACACCAGGAAGTTGATACCATGACTTGCAAGTGAATTGGATTTAACTGAGGAAGGCTGTGCAAAGTCACCAGCCTCACTTTCTTCCCTGGAGCCATCTGGGTCTAGTGACCAGATACAGATCAGGACACCTTGAGATGGCTCCCTCATCCTTATAGCAAATGGTCTGGTGTCTTTTGGTATAAACCACGTAATGGGAGTGCAAAGTGAATTACTAAAGGGGCCAGTATTACTCCTCCTTCAATCTTTTTTGAACTCCCTCTCTTTTTTCCTCCCCTGGCCTTACAAGTTAGAACAGTTCAGTCTGGGTGCGGTCTCATCCTAGTAAGTATTCACACTTGGCTCTGTGTCTGGACTGAGGAATTTAAGGTAATCTACTTTGTAGCATTGCTGCATCGATTTTTAAATCTTATTTTTATTGTTAGTTTTTGTTTTCACATCACTGTCATTACCAAACATAGATCTCCTCTCTCCCCAACCCAGTGAGCCATTACTTGGAACAAAGGTTAAAAAAAGAGAGGAAAAAAATCAGTTCAGCAAAACCAAATACCACAACAGCAGGGTAGGACAGTATATGTAGAATCTCACACCCATAGTTTTCCACCTCTGAAGAGGGGAGGGAATTACTGGACTGATTTTGTTCTGTTCTTCCCAGTAGTTATGTATTCCTAGTGTCTTAGTGTATGGGCAGGGATTGAGAAGAACTGGATTTTGTCCCTTGCCCTCAACTAGCTCAGCTGATGTAAGCATAAGTAGATAAGGACAAATGGCAAATTATTAATATATTAACAATGTGTTAATAATTAGTGATCCCTTTAAAAGTATGAACATTTCTCCCTGTCTCTCACTGAGTCTGAAGGGAGCAACGTCATTGGAGTAGCAGAAAACTTGGCCTTGCCAGTTGAGTATGTTCCAGAATGCCAAGGCAGGACCTAGCCTTTGGGGAAGGCCCCAGCTTTCACTTCTTTAAGAGAAGGAGGGTATTTTCTGTCCTCTTCATCCCAGTTGTTGTTCCTGGCTTTTAGCAGTAGAGCTACTCACCCAGAGGGAGACACCCCATTTAATAGGGAGAGCAGTGGTACCTGAAGATCATAGGATTAACATTGACGTTCAGAGAGGGTAAGGGACTTTCCTGAATGGAAGAGCTAATAAATGATTTATTTAAAATGAAAAAAAAAATGCTTTCTTCTCTTCTTCAAAATCTCAAGAAATCAGAGCGGGCATGTGTCCTCATGAAAGGAAGTTCTACATGGGTACTTAGTTAAAGTGATAGGTATGACCATTCATTTTAGGTGGAAAAATGTTTTCTTCTTTTCATCAAAATCTTAAGAAATTAGAGAAGACATGTGTCCTTAGGGGACAGGGTTCTATTCAGACACCTAGTTAAAGTGATAGGTATGGCCATTCATTCTTAGGGTACTGGGGCAGATCACTCAGATGTACACAATCAAGTTGCAGAACATTTATTTAATACTTATCTGATGCTGGCTAATACTCAGAGTATAGAGGTGCTGGGAATTAGTAAAGTCAGGGGAGCAGTTATCCATCTAGCCCCAGCAGATCAATAATAATCATGGATAGTATTTGTACGCAAAGAAATTTACAAATTTGATCCTTACCACCTGAGTGATAGGTGCTATTATTATTCCCATTTTACAGATAAGGAAACTGAGGCAGAGAGCGGTTAAGTGATTCGCCCAGGGTCACCTAGCTAGTAAATGTTTGATGTTGGATTTAAACTTAAATCTTCCTGACTCCAGGTCCAGCATTATACCCACTGTGACATCTAGCTGTATGATATCAATGGAGCATGTCTCAATCCTGGGACCCAACAACTAAAGACATCCTGAACCTTGGCTGTCATGTTTATCCAAGGCGCTTCTGTTGACTGTGAGAGTAATCTTGCCAGGAATTCCAGCAGGATATTTGTGGTGAAAGAGGCTGTGAAGGTGATCATAGAAGTCAACTCTCAGAATAGAAGGGGTTTCAATGCTGGGGGGATTTGGACACTAATGTGCTAATGGGCAGCTATGGCTAGATGATACAGACTATTTATATTCCCAAATCTTGGAAGAATGCAGCAGCTGCTCTTATACAGAGACCTTGGAGGGGCAAAGGAGTCACTTAATTCTGGTGGTTCCAGCGACACCCTTCCATAATCTGCATATATGCAAACTACTAGATCTCATATTTAGAACTGCGTGATCCTGACATGCAGCACAACATTCAGCGAGATGTGATTAAAATAGTGATGGTTGGTTCTTGTGACTTTTGAGCTCTTGAGGCCTGGAGGACCCTCAATCATCTCTAATCTGGACCGCCAAAGCCTAGCATTCATATTTTTCTCTAAGTTCTACTGGGTTACTTTGACCTTCTCAGATGCATACTAGCTGTGTGACCCTAGGCAAGTTACTTAACCCTGTAAGCCTCAGTTTCCTTATCTATAAAATGAGCTGGAGAAGGAAATGGCAAGCCACTCCAGTACCTTTGTATTCATAGAGCTGTAAATGATCTTAAACAACATCTAGCCCAGCTGTCTGGGTCATGATGTCATGGGATCTAGATTCTGCCCCTGCCATACACTGAAGATGAGACCTTGGCCAAGTCCCTTTACTTCTTGGTTCTCTAGGCAGCTCATAGTCCTCTGTGTTATAGGGAAGGTGACAACCTGGACCGTTGGAGTGTTGGGGGGATTTTCCTCATGAAATCACAGGTCCAGTCTCTCTCCATATATATGTGTGCGTGTGTGTATAACTATATACATATATATATATATAAAAAACTGTGTATGTGTATATTAGATATATTTATTTTATACATATACGTATGCATCTATATATTGGAATTATCTGTGCTTTTGCCAGAAAAGAGAACTTCTGGTATGGGAACTCTCTCCACCAACCTGTCTATAAGTGGCTAAGTTCTAGGGAGCTGTCTGAGGCACGCAGATGTTAAGGCCAGGGTCACATAGCTATAGGGATTTAAACTCAGATCTTCCTGGGTTTAATACCAGGCTCAATACTTTATCCACTATGCTACCTTATTCAATCAATCAATCAGTCAGCAAATATTTATGAAGTGCCTTACTATGTACCAGTACCTGTACAAAGGGGTAGGGATGTGAATACACAGAATGAAATAATCTCTACTGGCAAGGACCTTATATTCTAATGGGGGAGACAAAAAGTACTTTTGAATATACAAACACTATAAAGTGAATAAATAAAAATATATGCAAAGCAGATAAATAAAAGGGAGGGAGGGCACCAGGAGTTGGAAAAATCGGGGAAGGCTTTATGTAGAAGATGATCTATGAACTGTGTCGTATCTGCCCATC
>NW_020954575.1:15777842-15787925 GCF_900497805.2 Vombatus ursinus | reverse complement strand
CACACACACACACACACACACACACACACACACACGTATGTAATCTATCATCTATTTGTCCACCTTCCTCTGCCTAGCTCTCTATCATCTATCATTCATATCTATCTATCTCTATCTCTTTGTCTATGTCTAGTCATTCTTCCAACTCTCTCTCTTACTACGTCTGTCTGCCCATCTGTCTATATGTCTAGCTTTCTATTTATCTCACATATATCCTTCAATACCTTTCAGGATCTGTGAGTTTTTCAGTGTGGGTAATTCCTCCACTAACATAGATTGTAACACTTCACAACCTTGTAAATGATGTTTTGAGAGTGTGGAATGAAGAATTCATCACCTTGTAGCCGTCCTGATGATCTCTCTCTGCCAATTTAGTTATGTTGGTTCTCAGCTTGGTAGGACTAGACCGAGAACCCAGGATCACCTTTACACCACAATGAAGCACTGCAGTAAAACTTTAGTAGAGACTCTACAGCCAATACTACATTATATATTCCATATATACATGCATATAATGATATATAATATGTGTGGTACAGATATGCCAGGCCAAATACTCAAAATAGCAGAACAGCTATTTAGACTATAATTTTGTGTATCCCAAATTATCACATTCACATAAAGTCTGTTTATTATATAGTCAATCAACCAATCAACACACGTTGGTTAAGTACTCTCTGGGTGCCAGGCACCACAGATACAAATACAAAAATAAAGCAGTCTCTGCTTTCTTTTCCCCCCAAAATATATTATTTATCTATTTATTTTTTAACATTCTTTTCTTCTTGTAGTTTGAGTTCCAGGTTCTCTCCTTCCCTCTCATTCCTCCCTTACCCACTGAGAAGGCAATATAACATTATACATGTGAAGTGATGCAAAACATATTTCCATATTAGCCATATCATCAAAAAAGTGAAAAAAAGTGAGAAAACTATGCTTCAAAATGCTCTCAGAGTTCATCAGTTCTCCCTCTGTAGGTATGTGACATTTTCTCATCATGAGTCCTTTGCAATTGTCTTGGATCACTGTATTGATCAGAGTACCCAAGTCTTTCACAGTTGATCATCATTACAACATTGCTGCACAATGATATCCTGGTTCTTTTCACTTCATATAGGTCTTGCCATGTTTTTCTGAATCCATCCCCTTTATTATTTCTTACAATAGTACTCCATCACAATCTTATGCCATACCTTGTTCAGCCATTCCCCAACTGACAAACATCCTCTTGATTTCCATTTCTTTGTCACCACAAAAAGAGCTGCTATGAATATTTTTGTACATGTGGGTCCTTTTCCTTTTTCTTTGATCTTTTTGGGGCATAGATTTAATAGTGGTATTGCTGGATCAAAGAGTACGCATAGTTTTATAGCCTTTTGGGCATAGTTCCAGATTATTCTTCAGAATGGTTGGACCAGTTCACTACCCCACCTGTTGTGGTCTGAGAGGTTGAGGCCCCTCAAAGACTGGAGTACAGGACAGGGTCGTCTGGAATGAATTCACAAACTCAAGCATTCTTTAAGTCAAGTTGGCAAAGATTTATTGTTATGCTATATAGTGGGCAAGGATTCTTATGGAACCTGCGAGAGACTGAGGATGGAGCTGGGGTTTATGTGGAAAAGGGCATGGGAAAGGAATGCCAGGAACACTAGTTAGGTAATCTAAAGGTGCAGGTGTCTTTGGGAGTTATGGATGGGAAAGTGTAGGGAGTATACCAGACAGGGAGGGACTTGTCAGAGGCATGGATCTTGGGAACCTGGTAGGAGGAAGAGCCCTTGGGTCAGCCAGGGACAAAAATTCTTGGGCCAGGCATCCCTCTCTCTATCCTGATGACAGAATGAATTCTGCAACAAGAGAAATTTTTCTCATAGGATAGAAGCCTACCAAGAAATTGGGAGGCTTCCAGAGACATGATTTTAGGGCTGCCCATCACTCTCTCACCCAGCTTTGTGTAGCTGCACCAGGGAGAGAGATAAGTGTCTTGCTGGGGCCCACTCATGAGTAATTGCTAGGCACAGTGTCCTTGGGCTGGAGGGAAACTGACAGAGATAGTGTTTCTGATGCTAGGGGGAAATTGAGGTC
The DNA here is from genome assembly GCF_900497805.2 of Vombatus ursinus. Taxonomy (NCBI): domain Eukaryota; kingdom Metazoa; phylum Chordata; class Mammalia; order Diprotodontia; family Vombatidae; genus Vombatus; species Vombatus ursinus. Next base: position 15,785,843 of record NW_020954575.1, on the reverse strand, counting down.
CAAGCACAGGTACCCAAATACCCCATCACACCAACAGTTCATTAATGCACCCATTTTCCCTCATAATCTCTGCTTTCAAGAGGCTTACATTTTACAGGGAGAGAAAACATGTACAGATATAAGCATTTATGAAATAAATGCCAAATAAATCCAAGGTAGTTGGGGAGAGAGTGGGGTATGGTGGTAAATTTTTAAACAACTGGCCCTCTGAAAAAATAATGTACACATGACAGGTTTTTAACTTTAATCTGCATTATTAAGATTTTCTGCACCACTTTCTTAAGTCTAGACAATCAATAAAATAATCAAACCCTGGGATTTTGGGGTTGTAAATGTCCACATTGAAAACCAAACAATCAGTTCTTCTGACCTATGTGAGCTGGCTCCAGCAAATATGGGAAGGAGGTCACTCGAAGCTACCAGGGATTGGGAAACCTTCATGTAGGAAGAAGTACTTAAGTTGTGACTTGAAGGAAGAGATTTTACATAGTCAGACAAAGGCGAAGGGAGTGTATTCCAGGCATGAGAGACAGATAGCCAGTGCAAAGAGACGCAGATGAGAGATGGAGATCTTTGTGTGAGGAATCACAAGAAGGCTTGTTTGGTTGGAGAACAGAGTATGCTAAGGAAAGTAATGTGTAGTGAGGCTAGAAAGGTAAGTTGGGGCTAGGTTTTGAAGGACTTTAAAAGTCAGAAGAGTTTCTTTATTGTGTAAGGCTACTTTGTAATGGGAGTAATACATGGTCAGGTTTGCACTTGAATGTAATGGGGCTTTGTACATGTCCAGATCACACAAGATGGAGGCAGCCAGGTGGAAGACTCCAGGGACCTGCTTTTGGGAGAGGGCATTCAACATTCTCCTACCTTGTGAGCCTCTTTCCATTAGCTTCGGAGTTGAAATAGGCTGTATCTTTAAAACTCCCAGATTGGGAGAGTTGCTCAATTCTTTCTGAGGGCATCTCAGGGGAGGGTGGAGGAGGAGGTCGGTCAATGTCCTGTTCACCTCTGCTAAGTGCTATGCACTGAGCTGTGTGGGAGGAAGGTTCACCTCTCCTGCCCCCTGGGGCTCTGTGGCCCCTAGAATCACAGTTGGGATATATTGATCTTTTTGTTTGTCCTTTTTGTTTCTAGGTGCAGGTGGTAGAATCCCTGGACTCAGGAGCTTGAGGCCTGGTGACCTTGAAGTCAGGATTCCAGCTGTTAGCCCAGCTGAGAAGCTAAGAATCCAGGGTGCCTGGGCCTTGAGTCTAAGGCAGGCTTTGGCCTTGGTTGGACTGTGCTATATAGAAACTGAGTTAAGCTGTGAATCTAATTCTCTTCCTCTTCTCAGAGAGTGAGGTGGTATAAGGGAGAGGTTATGCCTCCCAGGTGTTTGGGGGGCAGTGTTTGTATGTTTGTTATTGTTATACCTTTGAAGTACATGATTTCTTTGTAAAAGCTAATCTAACTGTTAAATAATTTAATGGAACTGGGGTGCAAGAGATCCCTAAAATTGAGGGGAATGACACTGGTGGGGGCTTGAGTCAAGGGCAGAGACTAGACTCCCCCAAACCTCCTTAAGGATACCGAAGAATGTTGAGGGAGGGGTAAAATGTAACACACCTTGCCTTCAGGCAGTGGAGGCCTGGGCAATCACTGTTGCATAAAGAAAATCACTTTCATGGAATGGATTGGAGTGGAGAGAAATTTGAGGCATGGATGCCAACTAAGAGTTCATTGCAACAGTCCAGGAGACAGGTAATAAGGGGCAAGACTAAGGTGGTGGCTATGTGAGAAGTGAGAAGGGATAGGATGTAAGACAGGTTGTGGAGGCTGAAATGGCAGAATCTATCAGCTGATTAGATATGTAGAATAAAGGAGAGTAGGGAGCTGAGTAAAACAACACTGAGGTTTCAAATGTGGAAGACTAGAAAGATGGTGGTGCCCTCGATGAATACAGGGAGTTTCAGAAAAGGCGTGGGTTTGGAGGGGAATGATAATGATTTCTGTTTTGGACATGTTGAATTTGAGATGATTATGGGACATCCAATTTGAAATGTCTAATAGGCAGTTGGTGATTTGGGACTGTAACTCAGAAGAGACACTGACAGTAGCTGGACATGTGGACTTGGGAGTCATCTGCATAGAGATGATAATTGAACTCATGGGACCTGATGAGGTCATCAAATGAAAGAGTGAAGAGAAAATGAAAAGGCCCAGGACAGAACCTTGGGGGTACACTGAAGGTAGAAGATGTGATGATCATCCAGTAAAGGTGTCCTAGAAGCAATGGTCAGACAGGAGAGAGCAGGGGTGATGATGGCGGTGATGGTGGTGGTGATGATGGTGGTGGTGATGATGATGGTGGTAGTAGTACTAGTAGTGGTGGTAGAGTATTAGTAATAATAGCAGTAGTAATAGTAGCAGAAGTAGTAGTGGCAGCGGTGGTAGTGTCGGCAGCAGCAGTGGTGGCAGTAGAAGTAGTAATAGCAAGCATTTATATAGTACTTTAAGATTTGCAAAACCTTTTTACATTTTACATTTATATAATACTTTAAGGTTTGCAAAACCTTTATGTGTTATCTCATTTGATCCTATGAGGTAGGTGCTATTTTTATCCCTGTTTTACAGATGAGGAAGGCTGAGGCTAAGAAAGGAAAAAATTATTTGCCCCAGGTCATATAGCTAGTAAGTGTCTGAGTAGTTAAGTTCAGATCTTCTTGACTTAAATCTAAAATCTCCTTTATGTGTTGTTTGTCCTCCTTGTAAGGAGAGCAGAGACTGTCTCTACTTTTCTATTTGTATCCCCATTGCCAGTGCCTGGAACATAGTAGGTGCTTAATAAATGTTCATTGATTGATTGATTGATTCATTTATTCCTGATTCCATGTCTAGCCTCATTCCCTTATACCACCAACCATGTTAGGTTGGAAATAGACAAAAAAAAAAAAAAGACAAAAAAACCCTACGAATCTCAAACTGTATGTAGTAGAGACTGATGGTTTCATACAAGGTCCTTTTTATCTCTTCTTCTTTACATAGAGAAACGTTTGTTTTTGTCTGTAAATTCATAATAATAAAAAGGAAAATTTATTTGAAACAATAGATAGGAGTGACAGGTATGTTTGTACTCTGTAGGGAAGGAACCAATAGACGGGGAACGATTAAAGATTAGAAGATAATTGATGGGAAAGAAATCTGCTGGAGATGATTGGAGGGGATGGAGAGAATCAAGAGCACATGGAGGGGGATTGGCTTTGTCCCAGAGGAAAGCCAGCTGATCATGAAGGTCTGGAGTAAGCAAAGAGGAAGTAAGGGGGGATGTGGGGGAGTTTTGAGATGAAGAACAGGGGAGAAGAGGGAGCTTACAGCAAATGAATTCTATTTTCTCAGTAAACTATGAATAGAGGCTTTCAGCTGAGAAAGCAGTGGGGAAGAGGAGATGTGGGAGGCTTTAGAAGGGAAGAGAAGGTTGGATAGCCTCTGTAAGGAATGAGATAGAAAATCAATTAGGAAGCAGTAAAAGGATTGCTTTGCTGCAGTGAGGGCCCAGTTGAAGTTAGATCATATATGTAATGGGACCTGGGATGCCTAAATCACCTAACATGGAGGCTCTCTGCCTTCTGGATTTTTCTACCACATGAGGGAGAGTAGACTCCTTTGATTGGCTGCATAGCCAGAACAAGTTGTGTCTTTAAAAGCCATCAGACTGGGAGAGTCTTTCTCTTTCCTGCATGCTCCTTCATGCTTTGTTTAGAGAATGAAGATCACAGTTCATTCACAGTACGGGTGCCATGACCTGGACTGGTGACTGGGAAAGGACTTCCTTCACCTGCTTTCCCTTCTACTCTAGCTCCAAGGTTTCTCTTGGCCTGAGATTTCTGTTTCTGTTCTGTGTCTTTTTCCTTCTTAGTTTCCGGTATTGGCAGTCATCCCCACCAGACCTGGAGTTTGAGCTAGGACAGCCTTGCAACTAGGCTTCCAGGCAGGATGTTGCAGCCAGCCAGCCTGGCAGGGAAGCCCAGAGAAGCCGGGTGCCCAAGGGAAGTTTGGACTTAGAATTTGGAACTGTCTTCTATAGAAACTGAGCTAAGCTATGAACCTAATCTCCTCCCTTCTCCAGAGACTGAGGTGGTGTAGGGGGAAGTATTAAGCCTCATGCATGGGGGGAGTGAGTTTATTTATTTGGAATTATACTTTTTGAAATAAATATTCCTTAGAGCACCGGCCTTGGAGTCAGGAGGACCTGAGTTCAAATCTGGCCTCAGACACTTGACACCTACTAGCTGTGTGACCTTGGGCAAGTCACTTAACCCCATTGCCTAGCATAAAAAGAAAAACAAAATGAAATAAATATTCCTTCGTAAAAGTTAAGTGGTTAAATGGAACTGGGGTTCAGGAGACCACTCCTACACTGTACCATCAGTGGGGGCTAGAGACATTTGCAAAGAGCCTAGACACCTCCATGCTCTTTAAGCATGCCAGAAAACCCAAGGGGAGGGATGAAATGTCACATACCTGTCCTTCAGGCAGTGGAGGCTTGTAGTCAGTGTTATACATCAATAGAATAGCCCACTAAAAGGTTAGAAATTCAGTCTATCACCTGGATTTTATTTGATAGGGTAGTATAAAATTAATATTTAGAAACTTTTCTTTTTCTAGTGAGGGGCTCTTTTTTTAAAGATAAATTTTTATGATTTTTTTCTGTTTTTTACATCACTATAGTATATCATGTATCCCTTCTCCTCCCCCTCCCAGAGAGCCATCTCTTATGACAAATAGTTATTTTTTAAAGAGGAAGGAGAAAAAAATCAGCACAACTGTATTGAACGACATGTATTGAAAAAGTTTGAAAACATGTACAAATGTCTTTGGACCTCTCACCTCCACAAAAAAGTAGGTTGGGGGAAAAAAAGTAGGTCGGGGTACTGGGAGGCTCTTAATAAGGACCAAAGAGCCCCTCAAAAGACAAAAACAAATCACAAAAAATATCAAACCCAAACCTGCTTTTACAATGTGGATTGAGAATTTTTTTTCTGCCTGGATCTGGATTGAAGAACAGCAAAATACAAACAGACAGTGAGGGGTCAAGCTCCTCTGAGCAGATAAACTACAGACTGGTATTATAAAAGGCAAAGGGGACATTAGCTGGGGAGTCATGATAATTATTGCAGTGGAAGGGAAATCCTGAGCCATTGGACTTTAGTTTTGTGTGCCAGGAAAACAGGACTAGCCCACCTAATTGCTGTGTGCAACGGCTTCATTTGGTGGCTTAGCTAGGTGGAGCTCAGCTCTGGGAAGAGACATTCATTTTTAGCTACCTCACCAGATTGCTAATTTTCACTGTGGAGGCATAAATCAACATAATAACTATAATCCTAAAATGAGGAGGCAGTTACTCTAGGACAACTATGGCTAGTGTTGCCCTTTGGAACATTCTACCTGATACTGCTGGTTAACACTAACAAGTGGCTGAAGAGGATCAGTGAAATAGAAATCATTTTGTTTTTGTCCCCAGGGATAGCATTATTTGCCAGGATAGGCTCTCAGATTTGAGGTGGAGTTGTGAATTCCCCAACCTATTGTTCATGATAAGGAGTTATAGAAAAAGCAGTCATCTACATTTAGTGACCTTATGCATTTCAATCAGGACCTCAATCCCATGCTGATTTGACAGCTGTTCATGTACCTGGGTCTCAGATGAGAATTTCAATGGATACTATTTTCAACTTTTGGTTTAATTTGGCTCAGAAATGTATCCTGTGGAGAACTTCAGAGTTGCCTATAAGTGAAACCAGAAACTATATAACCATTTGGTAGTTAATCAACATGCAGAATGAGAACTACACTTTTGGACATGCCCAATGTGGGATTTTGTTTTGCTTTGCTCTACTTGTTACAAGGATTTTGTTTTCCTCTCTCTCTCTCTCTCTTCCCCCCCCCCCCACCCCCTTAATGGAAGGGGTAGGATGGTTGATGAAAGAGGGAGGTGCTAGTTTTAGGGGTACCTCCCTTCTTTTTTTGAGAGGGTCATTAAAGCATTTTTTAAAAATGCACAGAGGAAAACAAAAGGAAGGTCAGAAGGAAACAGACAAAAATGGCAATTTTGAAAGTTATATCTGAAATTTATTCTATACTTAAAGGAAAAATGAGCTGAATGCAGTGGAGATTCTCAGTTTTATATACAATACACTTTTTCTGTTTTCCTGTGTATATGGAAATACTCATTTTATCTGGTGTTGGTTAAGTTTAGAATTTTTAAAATGTACCCATTATCTTCAGCAAAGGGTAATGTACCCATTTAAAATGTACCCATTATCTTCAGTAAACCTGGTCTAATAGAGGACATTTATATTAACATTTTTTATAAAGCATTTTACAAGGCACTGTGAAGCAGTATGCAGGGAACTTCCCTAGGGTTTAGTGACCCTGGGGAAGCGAGCGACTTAACTTTTCTTTTCTTTTCTTTTCTTTTTTTAGGCAATCGGGGTTAAGTGACTTGCCCAGGGTCACACAGCTAGTAAGTGTCAAGTGTTTGGTCTGAGGCCGGATTTGAACTCAGGTCTGCCTGACTTCAGAGCCGGTGCTCTATCTACTGCGCCACCTAGCTGCCCCTCCACTTAACTTTTCAATGCTCTAGGCTACTCTTAAAGACTAAATTGAAGAAAAGGGGCCCATCTGCATTGGTAGAGAGTTTCCTGTATCAGTGAAATCACTGATAGATATGATTTTAGTGAAATATATGTGTTTTTAGTGAAATATACATGTTTCAGTTAGCATGTGGAGTCTATCACCATTCTCAGGAGGTGGGTAGCATGTTTCATGATTGGTCCTCTGTAATTTTGGTTGGTCATTGCTTTTATCAGCATTTTTATCAGTCTTTCAAAGCTGTTTTTCTTTTTTTTTTATTAATTTATTTTTAGTTTTCAACAATCACTTCCATACGCTTTGAGTTTTAAATTTTTCTCCCCCTCTCTCCCCACCTCCCTCCCCAAGATGATGTGAAATCTGATATAGGCTCCTATTAAGCATATTTTTACATTAGTCATATTGTAAGGAAGAATTAGAACCAATAGGAGAAACCACAAGAAAGAGGGGAAAAAAAACAGAAAAAAAAAGAGCAAATAGTATGCTTCAATCTGCATCCAAACTCCATAGTTCTTTCTCTGGATATGGACAGCATTTTCCATCATGAGACTTTTGGAGATCCTTGCATTGCTAAGAAGGGCTAAGTCTATCAAAGTTAGTCATCACACAGCGTGGCTGTTACTATATACAACGTTCTCCTGGTTCTGCTCATTTCACTCAGCATCAGTCCATACAAGTCTTTCCAGTCCACTTGCTCATCATTTTTTATAGCACAGTAGTATTCTATCACATTCATATACCACAACTTGCTCAGCCATTCCCCAATTGATGGGCATCCCCTTAATTTCCAATTCTTTGCCACCACGGAAAGAGCTTCTATAAATATTTTTGTACATGTGGGTCCTTTTCCAATTTGTATGATCTCTTTGGGATACAGCCCTAGAAGTGCTATTGCTGGGTCAAGGGGTATGCATATTTTAAAAGCTCATTGGGCATAGTTCCAAATTGCTCTCCAAAATGGTTGGATCATTTCACAACTCCACCAACAATGCATTAGTGTTCCAATTTTCCCACATCTTCTTCAACATTTATCATTTTCCTGTTTTGTCATGTTGGCCAATCAATAGGTGTGATGTGGTACCTCAGAGTTGTTTTGATTTACATTTCTCTAATCAATAGTGATTTAGAGCATTTTTTCATATGACTATAGATGGCTTTAATTTCTTCATCTATATTCTTATAAATTTGACTTAGTTCTCTATATATTCTAAAAATGAGGCCCTCATCAGAGACATTGGTTGTAAAAATTCTTTCCCAGTTTTCTGCTTCCCTCCTAATCTTGGTTGCATTGGCTTTGTTTGTGCAAAAACTTTTCAATTTAATATAATCAAAGTTATCCATTTTGCATTTCATAATGTTCTCTATTCCTGTTTT
>NW_020954575.1:15777695-15777778 GCF_900497805.2 Vombatus ursinus | reverse complement strand
ATAAATTCTTCTGTTCTCTATAAATCTGACAGGTAAACTATTCCTTACTCTCCCAGTTTGCGTATAGTATCAGCCTTCATATT
>NW_020954575.1:15776360-15777550 GCF_900497805.2 Vombatus ursinus | reverse complement strand
CACTGATCCATCACTCTATTTCTTAGACAGTACCAAGTAGTTTTGATGATTGCTGCTTTATTTATTTAAGATTTGCTACAGCCAGGCCACCTTTCCTAGCATTTCTTTTCATTAGTTCCCTTGTTATTCTGGGCCTTTTGTTCTTCCAAATGAATCTTCATATTATTTTTTCTAGTTTTATAAAATAATTTTTGGTAGTTTGGTTGGTATGGCACTGAATAAGTAAATTAGCTTAGGTAGGATTGTCATTTTTATTATATTAGCTCAGCCTACCCATGAGCAACTGATGTTTTCACAATGGTTTAGATCTGACTTTATCTGTGTGAAAAGTGTTTTGTAATTGTGTTCATATAGTTCCTGGGTTTGTTTCAGTAGATAGACTCCTAAATATTTTATAATGTCTACAGTAATTTTAAATGGAATTTCTCTTTCTATCTCTTGCTGTTGGGCTTTCTTGGTAATATACAGAAATGCCAATGATTTATGTAGGTTTATTTTATAGCCTGCAATTTTGCTAAAGTTGTTTATTATTTCAAGTAGTTTTTTACTTGATTCCCTAAGTATATCATCATATTATCTACAAAGAGTGATAGCTTGGTTTCATCTTTGCCTATTCTAATACCTTCAATTTCTTTTTCTTCTCTTATTTCTAAAGCTAACGTTTCCAGTACCATAGTGAACAACAGTGGTGATAACGGACATCCTCGTTTCACCCCTGATCTTATCGGAAATGCTTCTAGCTTATTCTCATTACATATGATGCTTGCTGACAGTTTTAGGTAGGTGCTACTTATCATTTTAAGGAAAAATCCGTTCATTCTTATGCTCTCTTTTTCTGCATCTATAGAGATGATCATGTGGTTTCTGTTAGTTTTGTTGTTGATATGATCAATTGTGCTGATAGTTTTCCTAATATTGAACCAGCCCTGCATTCCTGGTATAAATCCTACCTGTTCATAGTGTATTATTCTTGTGATAAGTTGCTGTAATCTATTTGCTAATATTTTATTTAAAATTTTTGCATCTATATTCATTAGGGAAATTGGTCTATAATTTTCTTTCTCTGTTTTGACTCTTCCTGCTTTAGGTATCAGCACCATATTTGTATCATAGAAAGAATTTGGTAAGACTCCTTTTTCACCTATTTTCCCAAATAATCTATATAGTATTGGAATTAATTGTTCTTTAAA
>NW_020954575.1:15762566-15776350 GCF_900497805.2 Vombatus ursinus | reverse complement strand
CTCTCTCCTTTGGTTTTCAGTATTTTTAATTTGGTATTTAATTGAGGATTTTTAATTTGTTTAATGTTGTCCTCTTCTGAATTTCTGCCTTGATCTTCCCTGTCTCCATAACAAGAATCTATCTATGGTCATTGTACATTTCTTTTTGCTCATAGTGTTTGCTTATTTCCTGACCTTTTAAAAAAAAATTGAGCTCTCCTGCTGGGGAGCAGGGGGCACTGACCCGAGCTTCTTGTGCTGGGAGCCTAGGTCCTGGTCACTGGCTTTGTGTACTGGGGCCTTAGATGCTGGCATTTGGAGGCTGTAGGGTTCTGGCAGCTTACCTGGTGTTGGGCTGGAATCAGCAACACTGGAGCACTAGGGGTAGGGGTGGGGAGTCTCATCCCTGGAGGAAGCCTGCTCACCTGGGCCTTTCCCTCCTTTCTTTGGCTCCTGCTCACCTGGGCCTTGTGGATGGATGTTTCATTGTTGCAGGATGTTTCTCTGCCTGGCGCTTTCCCTCTTGGAGTTGTGCTTCCCAGAGTTTTGCTGAGGCACTGGGAGACTTGGCTCTGCAGAAAGCCATGGCACGTGGTGGTTTTCCAAGCTGGTTTCCACTGGTTCCATACTGAGGCACTCGGGGGTCCTGGTGTTGGTGCTTGCCTGCTCCACCACTGTGGGGTTCAGGATCTCCCCCTGGTATGCTGAGGTGGGGTTTTTTGCTGGCTTACTTGGACGCCTCCTGTTCGGTACCGCTCCCACTCCCCCAGAGTGAGAGGGGCCTTTCATGTTAATCCCCCAAGCTTCCTGGGTTACCAAACTGTTGCACCCCATCTTTCTGCTAGTTCAGCTGCTCCAGGGTTTTTGCTGGGGCGATATTTTCTGAGCTTTCAGAGGTCAATAAAGGAGGGTGAGAGCAACTTACTTCCTACTCTGCCATCTTGGCTCCTGGAAGTGGAACTAAGGATTGAAGTCTTGATAAAATTTCAAAGCTGTTTTTCTTTGCAATATTATTATGATTGTACATTTTTCTCCTGGTTCTGCTTACATCACTGCATTGTTTCATAGAAGTTTTTCCATCTTTCTCTGAAACCATCTCCTTCACAATTTATTACAGTACAATAATATTCTATTTCATTCACATACCATAATTTGTTCATCCTTTCCCCAATTGATGGGGGTTTCCAGTTCTTTGTCATCATAAAAAGAGCTGCTTTAAATACTTTTGTACATGTGGATCCTTTCTTTCTTTCTTTGATCTCTTTGGGATATTAGCCTAGTTGTTATATTGCAGGGTTGAAGATTATAAACCATTTATAAACTTTTGGGGCACAACTTCAAACTGCTTTCTAGAATAGCCATATCAATTCACAGGGCAGGAACATTGTGCATGAAATTCTCCTAAATGGTGGAAAGAACTTGACCTTGTAGGGCTGAGTGAGGGTTGGAGTTGGTGGGAGTGCTTTGAAGAGGAGAGACATTCATTCCTTCTTTGGGAGTTACTTGTTCCAGATTCTCTTTAGAATTGACTCCAGAGAAGAGAAAGACAAAGACTCCCTTACAAACATATAAGAGAAGTTGCTTCCTCAACATGTCCCTGATTTCCAGTTTGCCTTCCTAGAGACTTCAGCGAATTTCCCCTCGGGTGAGATGAGAGCCTCACTTTTGGTCGAGCCTGACCTCATCTCACTCTTCTCTACTGAGCTCATTTACTCTTATGTATTTTCTGGTATATTCTAATCCATATAACTTCTCTACTTTCTGTCTGCTGTTTCCTTGGATAAATGAGTTTACTTGCTATTCGTTAAATGTGATGGTCTTTTGCGTAACTCTTGTTTGGTGGGAAGGAGCCAAGCTGGTGGGTGTATGCTTGTGATACCTCTCTCCCTCCCGGTTAAGAGACATTAGCCGGGAGACTTACATGAACTGATACAAAGTGAAGTGAGTAGACCTGGGAACATTGTACATAGTAACAGCATTATTGTAATAATGATCAAATGTGAAAAACTTAGCTACTCTGATCAGATCAATGATCCAAGATAATTCCAAAGGACTCATGTTGAAAAATGCTACCCACCTCCAGAGAGAGAGAGAACTGATGACCTATTAGAGCAGACTGAAGCATACTTTTTACACTTTCTCTAAGTTTCTTGCTCTTCCTTGATTTTTTTTTTTTGCAACTTGGCAAATATGGAAATAAATTTTGTATGACTTCACATGTATAATTTATATCATATTATTTGCCTTCTTAATGGGTGGGAGAGAGAGAAAATTTGAAAATGAAAATAAAAAAAACCCTGAATGTTAAAAATAAAGACAAATAAATAAATATATAAATGAGTGAATGAATGAATAAATAAATAAAGGGGCAGGGAAAGATAGCCAGGAAAGCAACTTTTTGTCCTGAATCAATTCCATTGCTAGATTAGCAAAAATTTAGGAGAGCAGATAAATATGATCTTAGTTTGGTACCTCTCTGTGAGGACAGCAGAGTTGCCTTCCTCATTGTCACTTCTCCTGTTCCCCTCAAGGTAGGAATTATATTCACCCTTTGAGAGGGAAGAGATTATTTGCTTAAAATATGTCACACAAATGTTCACCAAGTCCTGAAAAAAGCCATTTGAAATATGAATAAGCCACAAAAAGTGACTGAAATTACTTTTTGGTGCATTCCCCCCAAATATGAGGAACTTCCTCTCCCCATCCCATTTCTTCAACTAGATCTCATTCTAAATATCTCCAGGTGACTCAACATATTCGTGGCCAGATTATATGAAGTGAGAAATACCCAGCTGGATTCCGACAAAGAAGAGGCCTGCTGAGAAAGAAAGTTCTCATCTAGTTTTATAGAACTTTACATAGTTGAAGGTATAGAGCACCCATTATTTCCAGTAGTTGTTAATGGAGATGTGATGGCATCTTTAGAGAGAGAATTCTAACTCAGGGAATTTCTGCACAGAATTTGAATCTGTTCTTGGGCACAAGATGATAAGCTAGAATGACACAACTGACTGAGGCCAAGGGAAATTGCTTTGTTGTGAAACTCTATCTCCCATCCTAGGCTGCTTTTGGATGACTTATGTTCAGACCTATTTAGTTTTGTCTGCCTATCACAGTCTGTTCTGTTTAGGCAGCAGAAAGCCTGGTGTTACAAAGACAGGATCTTCTATGAGCTCTATCAGCAAACCAAAGCATTTGAATGTTCACCCAGTCCTGAAAAAAATTTGAAATATGAATAATTTCTTTCTCTATTTCTCTGAAGTTCTTCTAGTCCATAGGAAGGATTCATTCAGATGGTGAAGAACTTGGGGGAAAAAAGGCTGAAAGGAAGGAGGTGAAGATTACTGCCCTTCCTTCATTATTATTCCTTTCCTTTTCCCATAGCTCCAGCTATAAGAGTCTCTGATGAAAGGCTCCAATCATTACACACCAGTTTCTTTTTGAGGTTTCCCAGGGCACCATGTTGTGTCAAAAACAGCAGTCAAGCAGCAAATTAGGGGACTGTCTTCCTGAAGTCTCACTGCATTAATAATAATAGCAAAAAGGTGAGAGTGACACTCTTTAGACCCAAATTGCTCTGATCTTCTGATTTAGAGCTAACATGCTTTCCATGAAAATCACAGCTTTTTGACCATAAAAAAAAGGGGAAAGCCATTTCAATTGCCACAACACTGTTTTTATTTTGCTAACAGGAAACTCCTCCCCCTATACTCTCTTGTCAACACCCCTAAACACCCTACCCAGAAAGCAACATACATTTAAGTTTCCTTTCCAATCTGCTGCTAAGAGGGTTATAGCACTTTCATTTTTCCTCCTTCCTTACTAAATGTTAGCAGCTGGAATTAATTCCCAGGGAGCATAGCACATATAATATAAGCAATGGTGGTCGAGGGTCCATAGATCACTCCAGGGACAGGCATAAAATCAGAGCCCCTGCTCCTACAGAGAATTATGGAGGGAAATTGTTTCCCATCCATCATGTCAGCCTTCATAGGCAGCCACATGCTGATGGGGATGCGACATAACTTGGGCTATTGGGCTCAATGTATTTATTGTGGAGGCATCTTATTTGCTTGTTAAACATCCATGAGTGACAGGAAATCTGTCATTGAAGGCCTCACAGAGAAAACTATGCAAAAAATGATGGAAAATTAATTATATGGCTCCCTTTTATTGTCTGTGAAGGAGAAGAACAATGTAAGTATCATTTAACTATGCAAGAGAACACAGTGTTCCTTAGTGAAGAGAAAGAGGAAGGTAGAGTTGCATGGGCATCTGTTTGTCATCTTTGTCTATTAAGTATTTGTTTTTCCTTAGTTTTTTTAATGCCTCAGAGCTAAAATAAATATGTGAATTTAAATTACCCCCCATTTCTGAATACCTCACTCTTTGCAGCAAATACCACCGCAGCACTTTAAAGATCCATTATTTTTCATCTGTGTGCTTAATTCCTCTACTGACGTAGATCATTTCAATGTCTTATTAGATGAGCTTTTATCTCCCCTTTCCCAATCTCTCCTTGTCTGGTGGCCAACTCTCTGGTGATGAGCCTTTCCCAAATTAGCTAAGTTGGTCCTCAGATAATACATATGTAGCCAGCTGCTGGGCCCATCCTGGATGCCTTTTCCAACTTTGTAGGATCTTCCACAGGACACAGCCCCAGCGGGCTTGAGAAAGTTTTGATTTCTTACATAGAATTCCTTTTTCTTTTAGGAATTTTAACCAAGAGGAGATAGCATGGAAAAGAAGGCTGGGCATAGAATCAGGATGACCTAGATTCAAGTTAGCCATGTCACCTTTGGTCACTTAACTAGATCTCCACGCCAGGAGTTCCCTTTGGACGAAATCACAGGACATAACTTCTTGTCCCCTACAAATAATAATTTTAATAAAGCCTCATGCAGGTTTAAAAATAGCTTTTACTAAATTCCATGCAACCATGGCAAGCTGTACATGGGCCCAACTGAGATTTTCTGATGAGTCTATAATGTACAATGAGTGCCTAGCATGCATTATGTCTGAGTGTTATTTCATGAACCCAGGATCATTACCACACCATGAAGAGACATTAATGGAGGATCAAAATACAACTAAAGATTGGCTATTAGACTTTGACAATCACTTCTACAGTTAGCAGGCATTCTCAAAGAGTTCCTTTACAAGATAAGAAATGATTCTATAGCAAATTATATTAAACCTTCCCCTGTATTACTCTCCTACCTTTTCCCCAAAAGCTACTATAAGAAATGTTCCATGGCCAATTATCCTCCACGTGAGATATATCTTCTTAAAGGAGAAGAGTCAGAGATAGGAAGTTAATAGCAAGAGGCAAGTATATGATCTTGGAATCCTAAGGTTTGATATATACATACATACATATATATATGCACATATATATATATACACACACACACATATAACCTAACAATTCTCTCTAGATATCTATAGACATGTATATCTATAGATGGATTTATATAGATATCTCTGTGTCTGTAACTATCTTTATATATATATGGAGAGAGAGAGAGACCTTAGAAGTCCTACTCTGATGCCTCCTTGTGATGACCCTGAGTTCTTGAATGTTATGCCAACTCTGGCAGGCCTTATTGTCTCTGAAGACCAACCTACCTGAATTTGGAGAGATTCATGACTAGGTTGGATGTAAGAGTGAATTTTAACCACAGCAGCTCTAGAAGACCATCTAATGAAATGCAGTGGAGTTGTAGTTTGAGTTGACAGGAGTACCCACACAGATAAATTCAAAGATGCTTTAAATATTGAAGTATCAGTGCTCTAAAATTTACAAAGCACTTTCCTTACAGGAACCCTTTAAAGTAGATAGTACAAGTATTATCTCCATTAAACAGATGGGAAAACAAGCTAAAGAAACCCTAAATGTTTTGTCTAATGTCATACAGCACTTCCTCACCCATAATAATATGCACATTTGAATACTAAAGTTTATAAAATATTTCTCTCAAAGCCCTGTCTAGAAGGTATTGTAGTATATAATTACTATCTACATTTCAGAAATGAGGAAACTGAAGTTCACAGGGGAAAGTGAGTTGCCCAGGGTCATGCAGGTGGCTTAGGGAACTCCAGCTCCCTCTTTTTCCTTCTGATGAAACTGAGGCTGACAGAAATGACATTATTTACTCTAGGTCACACAAGTTAGTGGCAAAGCCAGCGCTTAGAAACCAGACCTTCTCTTCTCTTGGATACTTTCTCTCGTCTCACTTTTTGTGACACGGCTGTCTCCTGGCTCCTGTCTCCTCCTACTGGTCTGACTACGTCTTAGTCTCCTTTGCTGGATCATCTATATCCTGTTCCTTAAATGTAGGGATCTTCCAAGGATCTGTCCTGGGCCTGCTTCTTTTTCCATCCTCCTTCTTGGTGATCTTTTCAATACCATGTATTTGGTGGTCATCCCTATTAAGATGAATCCCAAGTCTAAATCGCCTGTTACAAGTCTCTTCCTGGATGTCCTATAGGTTTGTCAATCAATCAACAAACATTTGTTAAATGCCTACTATGTGCCAGGTACTGGGGACAGAATCAGCCCCTGCCCTTAAAGAGCTTATATTTTATCAGGAAAAAACATGTATATAAGCATACAAAATATACTGGCAGCTAGATGGCTTAGTGGATAGAGCACTGGGCCTGGAGTAAGGAAGACCTGAGTTCAAATCTGGCCTCAGACACTTACTAGTTGTGTGACTCTGGGCAAATCACTTAACCTCTGTTGACCTTAATCCACTGGAGAAGGAAATGGCAAACCACTCCAGTATCTTTGCCAAGAAAACCCCATGGACAGTATAGTCCATGGGGTCATGAAGAATTGGACACAACTGAACAACATAAAATACACGTAATGTAATTTGCTAGTAGGGGGCACTAGCAAATGGGGGGGGTGTGGGGAAACAAAAGATTCGGAAGAGCAGAGGTGAGGAGGAAGTACATTCCAGGCACAGAGGACAGCTTGTGCATGAAGATAGGGAGATGGAAATGCTGTGCGTGAACAGAAAGAAGGATGGTTTGCCTGTACCATGAAATGTGTGAAAGAGAGTAATGTATAATGAGGCTAGAAAGTCATGTTGTTAAAGGCTTTAGCTGCCAAACAGGTCTTTGCATTTAATCCTAGGGGTAATAGGGATCTACTGCAGTTTCTTGAACAGGGGAGTGACACGTCAGACCGTGCTTTAGGAAGATCATTTTGGCAACTAGATGGAGGATGAACTGGAGAGGGGAGAGACTGAAGGCAAGCAGCCCAATTAGAAGCGATAGATAGGGTCTGGACCTGTGATTTCATAAGTATAGGGAACTCCCAGATGAGGAAACACCTATTACCAAGCTATGCTTCAACCCTCCTCTGCAATTTAGAGGATTAAAAAGTTGCCCAAGGAAGGGAAGCTAGGTGGTGCAGTGGATAGAGCACCGGCCCTGAAATCAGGAGGACCTGAGTTCAAACCCGACCTCAGACCAAACGCTTGACACTTACTAGCTATGTGACTCTGGGCAAGTCACTTAACCCCAATTGCCAAAAAAAAAAGTTGCCCAAGGTGCAAGGACGTGCCCAGGGCCATATAGCCTGTGTCAGAAGAACGACTTGAACTCAGGTCTCAGTTGGCTCCAAGGCCAGCTCTTTATCCATTACACATACTGCCTTTCATAGCAATTAGGAGACTTTTATAATACTCCATGGAAGAGGTGGTGAGGACCTGAATGAGGGTGATGGTGGCTGCCATGAGTAGAGAGAAGGGGACGGATGTGAGAGATGCCAAGGTGATAGAATAAGCAAGACCGGGTAATTGATTTCATGTGTGGGGTGAAGGAGACTAAGCATCCAAGACGACTTTGTGATTATGGACCTGGATGATTGGAATGAAGGAGGAATTTATCAAGTGTTTACTATGTGCAAAGCACTGTGACAAGCACCGTCGGTACAAATAGAAGAGACAGTCGCTGATCTTCAGAAGGGCACATTTTAATGAGGAAAGCAATTCATAAAATCGTAAGTAGGATATATAGGACCAGTAGTTTTTGGGTTCAGGTGCAAAACAAACGACATTGCGTCTCCTGGAAGGATGGTGGAACCTTAGAAATGGGGAAGTTTGGAAGAGGGATGGGTTTTGTGGGGCGAAGATAACAAAGACTGCTTCTGAGATGTTGAGTTTGAGATGCCTAGGGGACGCTTGATTTGAATCGTCCACTAATAACAACAGCCAGCATTTATGTAACACTTTTAAGTGTTTGCAAAGTGCATTGCCTAAGTTATCTCATTTGAACCTTTCAACAACCCTGAGAGGTAGGTGTTATCACTCCCATTTTATGGATGAAGAAACTGAGAATGAGAGAGGCTGTGACTTGCCCATGGTTACGTGATCATAGATTTAGAACCGGAAGGAACCCTGGAGGCCGGGGAGTTCAACTTTCTCATTATGTAGATAAGACAATGGAGGCACAGAGCGGTCAAGTGACTTGCTCCGGATCATAGATTTTGCGTTGGAAAGGACCTTGAAGTCCATCAATACCTTCTCTTCTAACGCCCATTTTAAAGATGAGGAAACTGATACACAGGAAGGTTAAATGATTTGCTCAAGACCATAGATTTAGGGGCAGCTAGGTGGCCCAGTGGATAGAGCACCAGCCCTGAAGTCAGGAGGACCTGAGTTCAAATCCAGTCTTGACCAAACACTTGACACTTACTAGCTGTGTGACCCTGGGCAAGTCACTTAACCCCAATTGCCTAAAAAAAAAAAAAAAAAGGATCATAGATTTAGCTCTGGAAAGGGCTCTGGAGTCCAGGAAGCCCAGCCTGCTCTCTCATTGTACGGGAAACTGAGGCACAGAAAGGTTAAGCGACTCGCCCAAGGTCACACAGTAAATATCCGAGGCAGGGCTTGAACCCAGGTCTTCCTGAGTCCAGGTGCTGCGCTGAGTCCCTGACATCATCCCCTTAGTGACGCAGGATTGCAGCTTGGGCTGGATTGATACACCCGGGAATCATCTGCATTGACATGGCTGCTGAACCCACGGAAGTTGATGAAGTCAGGAAAAGAGGGAGCGTGGTGAGGAGAGACGCTCAGGACACAGCCTGGGGGACCCCCAGAGTTGAGCGGGGCCGCTTCGTAGTTTCCTGCCCCCCAACTCGGGAACTCCTCTCCCCTCCTAGTCCTTCCCTACCCAGGGCCTCTTCCTTTCCCCCCTTCCCCCCGGGCTCCAGCGCAGCAGCTTGGGAGTCCCGCCCGTGAGCGGGACGGGGTGGGAGGGGAAAGGTGTGAGACGAGGCGCGCGCTGCGATCTTTTGGCGTCCTCTGCAGCCCAGCTGTGGGAACTGCGCTTGTATCAAACGTTTCAGAAGCTTGCCGGCTCTCGTCTGTTTCGCTGCCGACCACTCGGGGAGCTGTAATCGTACCCGCGCTGACGGCCTTTTCACGCACTTCCTGTGGATTCTCTATGGTTCTTCCGGTGTGCGCTCATTGGACGCCGCCTCGGGGAAGGTAAACAAGGAGGCGGGGGCAGCGGCCGACCCGGAAGTAGAAGTAGTGAACCGGCGGAGTCTTGGGGGTGAAGAAGCTGGTATTAGGTTGAGGGGAGGACGGGGTGCGCGATGGCCGAGGCAGGACCCGCCGAAGAGCTCGCCAAGCTCGAGTACCTGTCCCTCGTGTCTAAAGTGTGCACCGAGCTGGACAACCACCTGGGGATCAACGACAAGGACCTGGGTGAGAAGCCCGAGAGGGAGACGGGAGGAGGCGGCGGGACTAGGGGTTGCGGGCCAGGCCCCGCTTCCTGGCCCTGCCGCTGACCACCCCCTTGGGCAAGACTCTTTCACAGGAAGCCGAGTGCGGCGGGGAAAGAACGTTGGAATCAGGTTCAAATCCTGGCTCTGACAGGTGTGATCCTGGACAAATCACCTAATTTCTCTGGGTCTCGGTTTCCTCCTCTGTAACATGGAGATTGGGCAAAATGATCAATGAAGCTCCTTCCAGCTCTAAATCTATGAGCTCCAATGTGTATCATACATGAGTATCATAAATTCATGAGCGTCATTAGTATCATAGATATAGAGTTGGAATGGACTTTATGTGCTGGACTCAGTCAGGAAAATCTGACTTGATACATCCCACTTCCATCACTTACTGACTTTATGACTATGGACAAGTAATTTATCCTCCCAGCTTCTTATTTCTGCATCTGTAAAATGAGGGGGTTAGGGGCAGCTAGGTGGTGCAATGGATAGAGTGCTAGGCTTTTGTTTATCTAAAATTCATAGACTTCTGGAGCTGGAAAAGACCTTGGAAATTATCTCCTCTAAATCCATATCCACATTGCTTTTCTCTCTTTCCCTAGCTACCCAGTGTACTTATGCCTCTTTTTAAACTGCTTGGGCCCCTTGCTGGGTATGACCTTTTCCTTCTTTCTTTATTCATATTCTTCTCCACTAAAATTCATTTGTCCCACTTCCTTATCCCTTAGTACCTTTTCCTCCCCTCTCTTAAATAGTAATGGTGGTTATCATTTACCTGGGAAATGTTAGGATTTTTTGTTGTTGTTAATCAGCTACACAAAATCTGCCTAATATCTTAACTAGATGATATGTCAGACTGACATTTGTTAGCCTAGTCAAAATTCTTGGGTATTCTGAAGGCCATTAATGAACAGCTCAAAATATATGAATTTCTGCTACATTGGTAGCTGAATGGTAGTGGTTTAGGGTCTGATAGGCCTTTTAGCAACCTTCAGATTAGGCCATGTAGGTTGAAAGTAACTTAGATTTACATTGCACTTTTAAGGTTTGCAAAGTATTTTCTTCACCACAGCCCTATGAAGTAAGTAATACAAGTATTATTTCAGTTTTACAGATGAGAAAACTGAGGCATAAGGTTAAATGACTTGTCTAGGACCACACATCTAGTAAGTGATGGAAATTAGTAGTTAAACTGAGGTCTCTCCTGACTGCTGGTCTAATAGTCTCCATTCATATTGCTTTGTCCGCATTTGAGTATGGTCAGTATTGCTGGAAACCATGGGGATTAGACAGTATATTATGTGTTCTTTTTCTGACACTAGCATATTCTGTTTCAGAATATTTGTTTATCAGTCTAGTTGCTTTGTGGGAGTGAGGATCTCAGGTTTGGGCAGGGCGCAAATCAAGATTTATTCCCCAGTTGTAGTGCACTTGAAGACCTGGAAAACAGTTTTGTAAAAGCAGCTTCTAGTCATGTACAGATTTGTAGGAATATAATGCACACAACCTGGGCAGGGTAAATCATTTTTTTTGTTTTTATCACTGGATCTTTGGCATTTAGGACTATTAAGGGTAATCTAGTGTTTTTCATTGTCCTGGTTATTCTTATTTTAATATCACTTTTATTTTCACAGCTGAATTTGTGATCAATCTTGCTGAGAAAAATACAACCTTTGACACTTTTAAAGCTTCCCTAACCAAAAATGGTGCTGAATTCACAGTATGTATGGTCTTGAGATTTTTCCCATTCTTTTAAAGTTATTCTTGAATTAAAAATGGGGCTTTTGTTGGGAAGGGTCAGAGATTTGTGTTTGTTTACCAATCGCATGGGTTGAATGAGTAATGTTTTCAAGCCACCAAGCAGTCATTTATTCAGTTTAATTTGGCTTCCTGGTGCAGTTTTCCAGTTAAATGGAAATCACTAAGTCTTTGTGGATGTTTCTTGCATCCTTATTGTGTGAATGCTGTTATCCAGTTCTTCTGAACAGAACCAGATCGCTAGACTGTATGGAGGTGGCTGTAAACTATGAAAAATGATTTTAGGAGATCTAAAAACCTAAAAATTTAGGTAATAACAACTCTTTAATTTGATTATTTTGAACATATAAGGGTTTGAGAGTGCAATGTTCTCTACTAGTATCAAACTGTCCGACAAATTGGCATATTGTCTGGTGTTGCCTTTACCTCAGTATGTTAAACTGAGGAGTACAGCCTCCTCACAATTGCACTCAACCCATCTAACAGACATTTGTTAAGCATCTGCTATGAGTAGTGCACTGTATAAATAAGGCACAGGCCTTGCTTTCAAGAAGCTTCCAATTTAGTGGGGAAGATAGACCTATATTTCCTTTAGCATACATGTTCTTTCCCTTGACATTCTTTAAGTATATTTGAGCAGAAACACAGAGACTCTTGTTCTGTGCTTGCTTTCAAAGGATTCTCTTATAAGCAATTTACTACGTCTCATACAGACCATGCGGCCCCCAGCAAAGCCTTCTGCTAACAAAGGTAAGTTCTGCTTTGAACTGACTGTGGCTCTCACATTGTGTTTTAGAGCCTAAGAATCCTGAAACATGTTTTGGTGGTGTCTTGTTGGCAGCTTTTGAACTTGGGCTCCTGCTATTTAAATTTTCCATGTTGCCTGAGGCAAAATTAAAGTGATAGAAGCCATCAATAAATAAGCAGTACATAATGAGGTGCTACAAACTTAATTTTTCCCCCTCCCCTAATCTACTTACTATTTTGTAGTCAATGTCTTTGTGATATGTATATATGTGTGTATAGGGGTGTGTGTATATAGACAGGTATAGATATGTAGTATCTAGGCATATATGTAGGTATATATACACATACACATACATACATAAGTATATATATATAAATACATTTTACTTATGGGTGAGATAACAAGAATTTCAAACATTTAGAGGTTAAAAATTTTTTTTAGGGTTTTTCCCCCCCATTTAAAATGATGTTGATTTATAAATATCTCCTTCTCAGTCTGAGAGGAGCTGGGATTTGGGGAAAGAAAAGTTGGATATATGGGGAAGACATTTTGAAGACACATATCGGTTCTAGTGTGACATGTTAGGAAACTTTAATGGTGGAGGGGCAATCCTCCTTAAAGTGGGGCTATCTTTAATCTTTTTCTGGCTTCATGGGGTAGTTCTTAATTTTTTTTGTGTCGTGGGCCCCATGGCAGTCTGGTTAAACATATGAACCCCTTCTCAGAATGATACACTTAAAACTATAAAATAAAGCAAATAGAATTACAAAAGAAACCAATTACACTGAAATATTTATTGTATTTTTTTTTTTTAAGTTCATGGACCCCAGGTTAAGTAAGAACTCCTGTGGTAGAGCCGAAAGGGTGGGCAGGCATGTGGGAGAAGGCTGTGTGTGTGTAGGGGGGGTAGGGTGCTGTGGGGGAAATCTGAGCCTAGGTCTCTTACAGTTTAGATTAATCAGGGCTGCTACTTGAGTGATGAGGTGGGATCATTTGCTCCTTCACTTCCTCAGGGCAAGACAGGAAGGTGTCCTCTTTTCTACTCTTTTTGGGGGGAAGAAGCTATTTGTTAGAAACCCCTTCTGTTTTGGGAAATTTGGTTGGATTTGGTGTTGAAAACTTTGATGCATATTTCATGTTTAGTGTTACATGGGTTATTTTTAATCACTGAAAAGATTAAATCTTCTTTACTGTGTGTTTTCCTCCCTTTCTATTTTATGAAACAAGATCCAGTTGTTAAACCAAAGACAGAAAAGGAGAAGCTCAAGGACCTGTTCCCAGCACTTTGCCGACCAGACAATCCTGCAATGCGGGTACTGATGCCCTCTGAGGCCCAGCTTTTGGACCACATGAGCTTTTAACAATTTTTATGCAAATGTTTCCAGTTGCTCTTATTGTTTTCATTCTTAGAAAATATTAAGTAAAAAGGTTAAAGGACCTAAGAAAAGTTGATGAGGGTTAATTAAATTAGGGACCATGAGACGCAATTAGCGGTATGAGAACTGCTGTTTAATAGCATATGTGAAGTTTGGTTACATAGTCTAGTGTATA
>NW_020954575.1:15731384-15762507 GCF_900497805.2 Vombatus ursinus | reverse complement strand
TTTAATTTTTCTAATATTCTGATTTGTCTGCTGCAGTAGGAGAACATGTATTGGAGACCTTGGGGATATTTAACGTAGCCCTAAAAGTAACCAGTACTGTGGTATACATGATATTTTATAAGTAAAGCATGTTCTTTTCACTTGGATAATTCTGTGTTTCTCAGGTCCCAGTTTGGTAAAATTTTTGCCATTAATTGAAAACCATAGAACTGGGTTAAGTGTTACAGAGATGTACAGAGCATAAGAAAAGCTTTCTAAGAACTTTTGTGTCTATTCATCATCTAGAATAATATCATTTTAGAGTCAAAAGTTGTCTAATTCCACCTCCCCCCAATTCCATAATCTCTCTGACATCTAGCTTTTCTTGGCTAGCACATAATGTCAGTGATGGGGAGCTTGTTTCTTCATAGTACAGCCCATCCCATTTAATAATTGTAACTCATTTCTCATCCACATGACAGCTTTTCAGATATCTGAAAACAGTCATTGTGTCCTCTCTGAAGTCTTTTCTTCTTTCAGATACCTCAAAGTTTCATCAACCATTCTACTCATGACGTAGTTTCCATCTCCCTCGTTATACTGTTTGTCCTTTGTGCTCTCTCCAATTTTTCAAGGGCTCTTGAAAAAAAAATTAGCCTTGGATTCCAGGAAATGGTCAGTGTACAGCAGAACTGTGAAGCCTCCTTTACTTCTGGAAGCTCCATTTTTGTCCTTTCTCATTATTTTATGTTGGAAATTCTTCCTGGCTCCTTTTCACTTTGGTTTTATAGTCTGTAACCCAGCGCAGATGGGTGTAATGCAAAGAATGGTGAACTGGGAGTCATAAGAACAACATTTGAGATACAGCTTTGAACACTTAATTGGCAAGATGACTTTGGGCAGATCACTGAACTTCTCAGATCCTCAAGTTTCTCTGTAAAATGAAAATGATAACCAACATTTCCAACTTCATGGGGTTGTTAGGAGGATCACATAAAACAACTTTTGAATCAGTTAAACATTATAATATAAATGTTAGTTGCTGTTATTTCAATATGTCAGGATCTGTGTAAACACTCCTTTCATGCAGGCAGATCCCAACCCATCCATATCTTTTTTTTTTTTTTGGTTGTTTTGATAAGGCAGTTGAGGTTAAGTGACTTGCTCAGCGTCACACAGCTAGTAAGTATCAGGTGTCTGGTCTGAGATTGGATTTGAACTCAGGTCTTCCTAACTTCAGGGTGGGTGTTCTATCTACTGCTCGACCTCGCTGCCCCCCATCCATGTCTTAATAGGTGGTTTCAGGAGTTTCTGTGGCCAAATAAAATTTAAACCTGATAGCCAGCTTCTGGTGATGAGCCTCTCTGAGCTTAACCAATAAGGCCAGTCCTTGGGTAATAGGTGCACAGTGCATTTCAGGGCATACTTAAAAGTAGGGCCTGTCAGAGCTTGTATTTCTCTGTGATATAATGTCTGAAACCAAAGTCATCTCTATGCTACCATCAAGGAAACTTGAAGCAGGAATTTAGTGGAAATGTTCATTTTTGTCAGCTGTATTTTCTGACTATTGTTTTTTCTTACCCTGTTGTTCCTGTAGACCATGCTTGATGAAGATGATATGAAAGTAGCTGTGGATGTCCTGAAAGAGCTAGAAGCCTTGATGCCCAGTGCTGCTGCACATGAGAAGCAGAGAGGCTCTGAACACCGGTATATCTTTTGGATTTTCTTTTTGGAAAGTAGTTCTACTTGGCAGGCCAGTCCAAATACATTTTTAGACAAGTCCTCAGGATCTGTAGTGGCTCCTCACTGCACCCTTTTGGCCACTTTTACCACCCACTCCTGCTTCCTGCTGACAGATATTTGTGAGCAAATGCTAGGAAGTTTAGGAAATAGAAAAAACTCCAAACAAAAGGTCTTGAAATGAGAAGCAAAGCAAAATTTTTTGTATGTTAGTTTTCTGATTTGTTTTGGGTGCTGGACATGTACCGGTATTTATGGCTTTCACGGCTACCATCATATAGGTTGGTGTCTCATATATAAATATGCCCTATATAAATATGGTTATCACAACTACCTCATTTTGCAATATTAGTATTTTGTATGGAGGCATATAGAATATTCATATGTTATATAGAGGTTTCACAGCTGTAAAGTTGCGAGATCCCACTGTACTGTTATTTGGCCAATTATCCATTTATAACATTGTTCCTGTTATAAACTACCTATTTACCTCCTGTTGTAAACTAACTACACCCTCCAAATTTATTTCCTTTAATGTTCTGTCTTGTGGAACTGGTTAACAGTGTTAGGTGGG
Source organism: Vombatus ursinus (assembly GCF_900497805.2). Lineage (NCBI taxonomy): Eukaryota > Metazoa > Chordata > Mammalia > Diprotodontia > Vombatidae > Vombatus > Vombatus ursinus. The sequence goes on along the minus strand of NW_020954575.1, from coordinate 15,760,214 downwards.
ATATGTCTGAATTATCTAAAATCTATTTCTTTCTGATAGTGATAGAGCCAAAAAGAAGAAACGAAGTCGGAGTCGAAGCCGAGACAGAGACCACAAACGGAGACACCGGTCTCGATCAAGGTCACGTTCTAGAACTCGAGATAGGAATAAAGGGAAATCTAGATACCGATCTAGGAGCAGAAGTCAAAGTCCTATCAAAGACCGTAAGGACCGTGATAAATATGGGGAGAAGAATAATGACAGATGGCGAGACAAACATGTGGACCGGCCTCCTCCTGAAGAGCCTTCTATCGGGGACATTTACAATGGCAAAGTTACCAGTATCATGCAATTTGGGTGTTTCGTACAGCTGGAAGGACTAAGGTAACATCTAAAGCCTTTTATGTCTCTTCAAGTAGTAGACAGAATGTCTTCTACACTCATTTGGGCTTTTTACATTAAAAAAATAAGTATAGGTGGTTTGATTGAGGATTCTTCTTTAGTCCAATCAATCTTCTTTAGTCTATTCAAAAACTGTTTTGGGGCTGGCATGTCCTTCCAGAAGCCATCTTACCCTTTCTTCTCCTTCAGACAAGACTGGCCCTTTCCTTAGTGAGACACAGGTGGAGATGGAACTCATTTTCTTTTTTTTAAGATGCTTCCCAGGGAAGGAGATTTGATGGCTTCCTTCAGTAAACTTGGCTTCCATTGTTGTTAGGAAGTTTTATTTCACCTCAGTCCCTTCCACTAGAATTTAAACTTTTTCCTTTAGTTTTGCCCTAATGACATTTGAAACCACTAGGAATTATGTATCTTCCTTTTGTACTGCACAGGAAACGGTGGGAAGGTTTAGTTCACATCTCTGAGCTTCGTCGGGAAGGTCGAGTAGCCAATGTTGCTGATGTTGTGAGCAAAGGCCAGAGGGTTAAGGTGAAAGTCCTGTCTTTCACTGGGACCAAAACCAGCCTGAGCATGAAGGTAAGGCAGGAGAGGTAGTCAGCGTAATAGAGGGTGTCTTTTGCAAGGGAGGTGGCATTGGGCACTTTCATACCTGGTGCCCTTGGAAACGTGAGGGTGGAATGTGAACCCAGAGGTTTTTGTTTGCCGTAGGATGTGGATCAGGATACTGGAGAAGATCTGAACCCAAACCGACGGAGGAACCTCGTTGGGGAGACCAATGAGGAGACCTCTATGAGGAACCCCGATAGACCAACGCACCTCTCCCTTGTCAGTGCCCCAGAAGTAGAAGATGACACTCTTGAAAGGAAACGCCTGACTCGAATCTCAGATCCTGAGAAATGGGAGATCAAACAGGTGGGGGCTCTCATGTTTCCTCTACTTGTTTTTAATTATCAACACTTAGAGCCAGGAGTTTTTCCTGTAAGTGGGAGTAGTAGGTTCCAGAAAAGATGAAGGTGGGGGACAAGGAAGGTCTGACAGCAACTGTGCAGAATCAGAAATAATGATCTCTCACATTTGCATAGCATTTTGCAGTTTATAAGAGACTTTACTATATGCTCTCATTTGCTTCTCAGTAGATTATAAATGTCTCTTTTAGATATGAGGTTACATAGGTAGTAATTGGCAAAGTCAGACTGAGAACAAAAGATTTCTTTCTGTTTTGCTATTTGGCCCAACTCTGCCTTAGTAGATGATTTCAGTTAATTACTGAGGCCAGTGTTTTGTATATTTTTGCCAGCACCCCACAAATTACCTTTACTTCAGGTTTAAAAAGACTTTGTTTAAAAAAAAAAAAAAAGACCTAAGAGAATGAGGGCTCTGACTTCTTCAGGTGAAGGAAAAATGACCTCAGTTCTTCATTAGAAAGCTTTATATTCACCTTCACTTAGTCAGTTTCTACACCAGCAAACTACAAATGATGCTGTTTGCCTTCTGTATAGATGATTGCAGCCAATGTACTTTCCAAAGAAGAGTTTCCAGACTTTGATGAAGAGACAGGAATCCTTCCTAAAGTGGATGATGAAGAAGGTAACAAACTAGTTGGGTTAGGTTGGACTAGAAACAATCAAGAAAGTATTTTCAGGTTGAGGTGTACAGGACTAGCCAGTTTGTAGCTTGGTTTGTGTTAGAAAAAGGTATTTTGAAAGTGCTAAGTAAATACTCCCAGAAAAGCATTTTCAACATGCTTGATTTCATGTAAAAGTTCCAAAAAGCAATTAGATTGAGATGTATGCCAGCCCTCTGAAGAGCATGGGAAGGGGGAAAGAAAGAAATTGTTTTTATTCCTTTTGATACCAATTAGTTGAAAGGCTGCTTTCTTTTGAACCTAATTACTGTTTAGGCCTTTGGCAATATCCTTGATGATGGTGGTTTCTTTTTATAAGTGTTACCTAGGTTTTGGTGAAAAGAACGTGGGTTTCTTCTTTTGTTCAGTCTTCTTTTTGTGGGGATTTTAGATGAAGACTTGGAGATTGAACTGGTTGAGGAAGAACCTCCGTTCCTGAGAGGACACACCAAACAAAGCATGGACATGAGCCCCATTAAAATTGTCAAGGTGAGAAATGCTGGACGTAACCTGGAAACCTCAGAGGGACTTCATTCTTTTAGGATGAAAAAATACAGTCTCCTCCGCCCCCCCCAATTTATTATTTATTTTTAGCATTCTTTTCTTTTTAAATTTTGAGTTCCAAGTGTTCTCCCTCCCTTTCATCCCTTTTCCACCCACCATGAAGGCAAAAAAAAAAAAAAGATATCAGTTATACAGGTGAAATTATGCAAAGCATATTTCCATATTAGCCATTTGCAAAAGAAAAAGAAAATAAAGCAAGAAAATTATACTTTTGTTTGTGCTCAGAGTTCATCATTTCTCTCTCTGGAGGTGGACAGCATTTTTCCATCATGAGTCCTTTGCAGTTAACTTGAATCACTGTATTGATCAGAATAGCCATGTCCTTCACAGTTGATCATCGTTACAACATTGCTGTTTCTGTGCACAATGATCTCCTGGTTCCTCTCATTTTACTTTATCAGTTCATATAGGTCTTGCCATGTCCTTTCTGAAACCATACCCCTCATCATTTCTTATAACACAGTGGTACTTCATCACAATCATATGCCCCAACTTGTTCAGTCATTCCCCAGCTGATAAGTATCCCCTCAATTTCAAGTTCTTTGTCACCACAAAAAGAGCTGTTATAAATATTTTTGTATAAATAGATCCTTTTCCTTTTCCTTTGATCTCTTTGGGGTACAGATCTAGTAGTGGTATTGCTGAATCGAAGGATGTGCACAGTTTTATAGCCATTTCGGCATAGTTCCAGAATGGTTAAACTAGTTCACAACTCCACCAACAGTTCATTAGTATACCTATTTACTCTCCTCCCTTCCAGTATTTGTCATTTCTTATAGGTGTGAAGTGTTACCTCTGAGTTGTTTTAATTTGCATTTCTTTAATCAATAGTGAAAACTTTTTTTCATATCTTTCTGAAAACTGCTTGTTCATATCCTTTGACTATCAATTGGGAATGGCTCTTATTTTTATGAATTTGACTCAGTTTCCTATATATTTGGGAAATGGGACCTTTACCAGAAAAACTTGCTATAAATTTTTTTTAATATTCATTGTCTGTGGTATCTTTTAGTAAAATGAAGTTTCCCTGATTATTTCTTGATTTTTGTTTTTGCTCTGAGATCGTGATTGCTGCCTTTTTTTACTTCTGCTGAAGCATAATAGATTTTACTCCAACTCGTTATTTCAACTCTGTGTGTTTCTGTTTCAAGTGTATCTCTTGTAAACAACATTGTTGAATTCTGGTTTCTAATCTATTCTGTTTTCTGTTATCCGCTTCTGTTTTATGGATGAGTTCATCCTGTTCATATTCAGTGTTATGGTTACTATGTATTTCTCTCCATTCTGTTTTCTTTTCTTTATCCTCTCTCTTTTTATCTTGTCCCTCCTCAGGAGTCTATTTTACTTCTGACCACTGCCTCCCTTAATTTTCGTTCTTATCATTCCCCCCAGCCCATATTTTTTATTCCCTTCTTCTCCTATTTCACTATTGTGTAAGGATTTCTATATACAATTGAGTGTGTGTGTGTGTGCGCGCGCGCGTCTCCCCTCCTTTAACCATTTCTAGGTTCAAACATTGTCTCCCTCCTCCCATTTTCCCCTCCACGATAAAAGCTCTTCCTCGTGCACCTCTTTTACATGAGAAAAATTTCCCTATTCCACCTCTTCCTTCCCCCTCCTTCCATTGCATCCTTCTTTTTTACACCATTTTTTTTGAGATCATCTCAACATAATCAATTCACTCTCATGCCCTCTGTCTATGTAGAATCCTTCTACCTACTCTAACAGTGATAAAGTTCTTAGAATGTATCATCTTCCCATATAGGAATATAAACTGTTTAACTTTATTGAATGTCTTATAATTACTCTTTCATGTTAACCTTGAGTCTTGTGTTTGAATGTCAGATTTTCTATTCAGCTCTGGTCTTTTTTTATCAGGAATACCTGGAAGTCCTCTATTTCATTAAAAATCCATTGGCTATAATATCCCTGGGAGTTTTCATTTTGAGATTTCTCTGAGGAGGAGATTGGTGGATTCTTTCAATTTCTATTTTACCCTTTGGATCTAAGATACCTGGTGCAGATTTCCTTCATAATTTCTTGAAATATGATTTCAAAGCTTTTTTTGACTGTGCTTTTCAGGTAGTACAATAATTCTTAAATTATCTCTTCTCAATCCATTTTCTTGGTCAGTTGTTTTTCTGATGAAATAGTTCACATTTTCTTCTATTTTGTCATTCTTTTGACTTTGTTTTATTGTTTCTTGATGTTTTATAGAGTCATTAGCTTCCGCTTGCCCAATTCTATTTTTTATTTTCTTCAGTGAGCTTTTGTACCTCTTTTTCCATTTGGCCTATTCTGCTTTTTAAGGAGTTCTTTTCTTCAGTGAGTTTTTGTGCCTCTTTTGTCATTTGGCCAATTCTGTTTTTTAAGGTGTTATTTTCATCATTTTTTTTTGTGCCTCTTTTACCAAGCTGTTAATTCTCTTTTCATAATTTTCTTGCATCACTCATTTCTTTTTCCAATTTTTCCTCTACTTCTTGAAGACTTCCAGGAATTTTTTTTGGGCTTGGGTTCAATTATCATTTTTGTCTGAGGCTTTGCTTGTAGCTGTTTTCACATTGCTGTCTTCTGAGTTCATGTCCTGGTCTTCCCTGGCACTGTTGTCTCTTTTTATGGTCAAATTCTTTTTGGTGTTGTTTGCTCATTTTCCAGTTTATTTCTTGACTTTGAACTTTATGTTAAATTTGCACATTCCTCACCTGGGGGTGAGGAGGCACTGTGCCAAGCTTTAGGCTTTTTTTTATGCTGCTTTCAGAGCCAGTTCTGGGAGTCTGCAAGTTTTTAGTGCTTCCAAGGTACTGTGATCTGAGGAGAGGTGTGGTTACTGTTCTTGTGGTCTGCATTCTGGTCTTTACCTAGGAAGGGTCTTTTTTCCCCTGAAGGAATAAGTCCTAGCCTAGAACTCCATATGGCAATAGAGTTACCAGTCTGTACCAGCTACACTCAATGTCAGCAAAGGGTCCCCTGAAATCTCTTTTCTGACCATCTCCACTCCCCACCCTCTTACTGTCTCTGGGCTGAGAGCTCCTGAAGATGCTCCTGCTACTGCTGCTGCCACTGTCAAAATAGAGTCTTAAAGCTGGTTATTTTATCTGTGTAAGCCATCACCCTTGGACCTGGTGCTGCAGCCAGACGTTTCCCAAGAGTCAAGGTCGAATGAATTCTGAAGGTGTCAATCTTTAGCACATTTTATCATTCACATGTGGTTTGTCTTATTGTCACTGCTGTTACCTCATTCTGTGGCATCTTGAAAAATAGAATAATCGTCTTAAAGCTTCAGAACATTTTTAAAGGGTTCATTTTGCTACCAAAGGTAGGCCACATTTCATTTCAGCAGAGCTTTTCTCAAGGTCTGCAGAATAGGTGCTGGGAGAGATACAGTTTAGCTATGATTCTGTCCCTGCTCCTGGGGAACTTAAAGTCTAGTAGGGGAAATTGAAGGCTGTCCTGCTTGAGTGGGGTAGAACCTCAAACAAGAATTCTCATGGTTTTTTCTCCCATTCTCCTAGAATCCTGATGGCTCCCTGTCCCAAGCAGCCATGATGCAGAGTGCTTTGGCCAAAGAAAGGAGAGAGCTCAAACAGGCCCAGCGTGAAGCAGAGATGGACTCCATCCCTATGGGACTGAACAAACACTGGGTGGATCCTCTACCTGATGGTATGACCCTGGGGGAGGAGTGCTATTAGGGGTTCTCTTGTTAAGGCTCCCAAGGGTAGAAGAAAGCCATGAAAGGCCCAGGTTGGAAATTAATGCCACTTTTTTTTTGTAAATGATTAAAACTGAAGCTAAACCTTTGTTGATGGGGATGGTGTTCTGCAAGAGGTTTATTTGTTTGGGAAAATGTCCCATAGTCAAGGTGTACCTACTTTTATTTTTGTTGTTGGAATTGAACATTTTCTTTTGATGTTTTTTTATACCACTATCATTTCCTAAATGCTATAAAAAATTATGAAACAGCATTTGATTCAGTAGAGTAAAACATCTCCTTAAGGACTTTCTTCCAGAAAGGTGCCTCCTTTCCATATTCAGAATCATTCCAAACTCCTTGCAAGACATAACAATAAAGTCAGCAGTCATTTGTTTAGTGACTATCTCATCATAAACATTAGGTGGAGCATGAGGAGGTGAATCCTCACCAGAGGTGTTTGCCACTGTGTGAGTGGAGATCCAGTGCAGAGTCCAGGGCGAGGAGGGATGCCTCCTGGATAACGAGGTATCCTCAGGTGGCTTGTCTTTGTGTTCAGCATTGTGCGCTTTGCATCCAGTCCTAAAGCATTGCAGAGCCTCCCAGGAGAGAACTCTTACTTCAAAAGAGTTTTAGCCGTATTCTCTACATTGGAAAGAACAAGTGGATGAAGAATGTCTCTTGCCTGACCTTGTTGTAAAGGTTATCCATCTATGTGTGCACGCACACACGTGCATCTGGAGGGAAGCCTGAATTGGCTTCAGGAAATTGCATAGGTCTTTAATGATCTCAGACTTCTGGGAACAGGCCCTTCTTTTTATTACTGATATTCTACCAGTGTAGTAGGACTATAAAACAGGAAATTCATCGGTTTCTAGAGAATTGAAAATGATTATCACACAGAGTATAATGGAGACAGGTGCAGGGTGGGTGTGAGTAGGCTTCAACATGTAACCTTAGTGAAGGAAGAACAGGAGTAAAGGATGTTAGTAGGGAAATGTATGATAGGGAAGTATAAGCTGGTCATGTGGCAAGCCTGAAGAATGACAGGTGGTTGTGTGAGCATGCCATTGGTATCTTACTGATGTCAGGAGAAAATGAGACAGGCTTCCAGTTTGTTGGGCAAACTCTCTGTGGTGCCTTTATGAGAGATCTTGAACAAGAGTTATACAGGATTAGCAAGTGTGGATAGGTTGTGATATGCATCTCTGTGGTACAGTGGATAAAGTGCCAGGCCTGGGGTCAGGAAGACTCATCTCTGTGAGTTCAAATCTGGCCTCAGACACTTACTAGCTGAGTGACCCTGGGCAAGTCACTTAACTCTATTTACCTTAGTTTCCTCATCTGTAAAATGAGCTGGAGAAGGAAATGACAAATCACCCTAGCATGTTTGCCAAGAAAACCCCAGATGAGGTCATGAATAGTTGGACACAATTGGAAAACGACTGAATAACAAAAATGCATCATTGGAGAAAATGTCCACATTGAAGAAATCACAGATGTATTTGTACATTTGAAAAACACTTAACAATAACTGATTCCCCATAGAGCTCTTTGTAACAAAACAAAAACAGCAAAACAAATTGACACAGCAGAAGTGATAGGCGGCATATGTAACAAATCCAAACCCACTATTTTTCTGCTGAGAGTACGAAAAAGGGTGTTTGAGCATTCATCTTCTAGAACCAAGGGTAGCCATTTTGTGTGTAAAACAGTTTGTTAGTGTTGTTGCCATTTATATTATCATAGTCTTCATAAGCTTTGTTTTCCTGGTTGTAGAAAGCCAAGCTTTAAGAAATCTAAGCTAATAATTAGCTTTGTGGGGATTTCAGTCATCCTGAGGCAGCAGCATGTGGGTTGTCCTCCACCTGTCATGTTAGTCTTGTACCCTGGGTCACAGGCAGTGTTGAGAAGTGTGTTTGGCGGCGTGCTCAGTGGTTTGTTTTTCTCTCTAGTGGATGGAAGGCAGATTGCTGCCAACATGCGGGGCATTGGGATGATGCCTAATGACATCCCAGAATGGAAGAAGCACGCTTTTGGGGGCAACAAAGCGTCTTATGGTAAAAAGACCCAGCTGTCAATCATTGAGCAAAGGGAAAGTCTCCCCATCTTCAAACTTAAAGAACAACTTGTTCAGGTGAGAAGTTATTTTATGGCCAAGTGGAGAAGGACCTCGCCTAAAGAGGAGAGGAGGCCTTTTGAGGGCAAGGTTCTCTGGAAGAGAGCATGTGGGAATCTAAAGATGATTATGAAAACATGGGGGGACATGCTTAAAGGAACATGATTTAAGTTTGAAAACGTTTCTTTAAAATCTGTGTCTCATTACAAAACTTGTTCTCTATTAAAAACGAAAACATTTGAACCTAGGAACTAGAACAAAGTTCTCATTTGTCAGAACATTGTGCTAAGTGGACCATAGTCCTGGACCGTGTACAATTAGCACTGGAATATAAGCTAGAATGGTAAAACAGCCTCTGAGTCAGTCAGGGCAAAGCATTTGTGTTTCTCTCAGATGGGGGTGTTTGTTAAAATTCATTAACAATTTCTTACCTGTTTCTAATGCTTCTTAGGCTGTTCATGACAATCAGATTCTGATTGTTATTGGAGAGACAGGTTCTGGGAAGACAACACAGATCACGCAGTACCTTGCTGAGGCAGGTTACACATCCAGGGGGAAAATTGGATGTACACAACCTCGAAGGGTCGCGGCGATGTCAGTGGCCAAAAGAGTGTCTGAGGAGTTTGGTTGTTGCTTGGGACAAGAGGTAAGAGGCCAAAGAAAGCTGCTACTGAAGGGCCTGGTGAAAAGCTGGGAGATCTGGATTTTACTGTGTTCTTCTACTGTCAAATAAAATAATGAGTCTGGCTATGCAGGACAACCAGCTGACCTGGATATTCTGTTTTAGCCAGCTTGAAGATTGCAAGGACAAGGAAATTTAGGTTTAAGTAGGAGGTTTCATTTCTTGCCTATTCCAGGTGGGTTACACTATTCGTTTTGAAGATTGCACTAGTCCAGAAACAGTCATCAAGTACATGACAGATGGGATGTTGCTCAGGGAGTGTTTGATTGATCCAGACCTCACTCAGTATGCAATCATCATGTTGGATGAAGCTCATGAGAGAACCATTCACACAGATGTGCTCTTTGGATTGTTGAAAAAGGTACCTAGACAGCTCCTGGTGGTGCTATCTTCCAGCAGATGGGAGCAGCTTGGCGGGAGGTTGGGGGGAGATAATCGGTCCCACAATGGGTTGTGAAAACCATTCTTTTTTGGTTGTGTGTATTAATATGACCAGAGTCCCTTTTTTTTAATAGACAGTGCAGAAACGGCAAGACATGAAGCTGATTGTTACCTCTGCCACATTAGACGCCGTGAAATTTTCCCAGTATTTCTATGAAGCTCCCATTTTCACCATTCCAGGCCGAACATATCCAGTGGAAATTCTCTACACTAAAGAACCTGAAACAGATTACTTGGATGCCAGCTTGATCACAGTAATGCAGATCCATTTAACTGAACCACCAGGTGAGAGAATGGGACTGTTTTACTCCTAGACTAATATTCCTGGCTATGGATGTGTCTCTTCCCCAGCATTTTAACTGATCTCTTGAAGGGCAACACTTTCATGAGAAATGTAATTGCCAGCTGCTGCTTGACTTGGTCTTGTTCCTTTCCTGCCTAAATACCACTACTCATTCTATGCAGGTGACATCCTGGTGTTTCTGACTGGTCAGGAAGAGATTGATACTGCCTGTGAGATCTTGTATGAACGCATGAAATCTCTGGGTCCAGATGTACCTGAATTAATCATCCTTCCTGTGTATTCTGCTCTACCGAGTGAGATGCAGACCCGGATCTTTGACCCGGCTCCTCCTGGTAGCAGGAAGGTAGTACCCAATTGATTCACATTGCTTATGTCTCTAATGATTTTTGAGTAGTCATGTTGAGAGCTGCTTAAAGTTAATGTAAGCTTTGTTTGTTATTTCCTGTTCTCTTGGTCCACCTTGTACTGTCTGACTGCTCCCCAGTCTTCTTTGCTAGATCTTCATTCAAGTCATGCCTGCTCACTCTGGTTATTCCCCAAGGCTCTGTCCTGGGCCCCTTTTTCTTTCTGTTCTACTATATCACTTGATCTCATCAGTTCCCATGGGTTCAGTGATCATAGATCTATGCAGATGATTCTTAGATCTTTCATAGCACTAGTCTCTCTTGACCTACAGGCCCACATCACAAGCTGCCTGCTAGACATTTTGAACTAAATGTCCTATAGCATCACCAAAGTAGGACTCACTATCTTTCCCCCCAAAACCTACCCTCTTCCAAAACTTTCCTATGACTTTTAAGGGCACTGCTATCCTCCTAGTCACCCTACTTTACAGCAATATGGTGTCATACTTGACTCCTCACTCTCACTCACCCTGTATATCCAATCAGTTGCCAGATCTTAACATTTCTACTTGCACAACATTTCTCATAAACATCCCTTCTCTCCACGTATATAGCACCACCAAATTCAGGACTTCATCACCTCTTACCTGGTCTATTGCAGTAGCCTTTTTATTATTATTATTTTTTTTAATTTTTTTTATTTTTAGGCAGTTGGGGTTAAGTGACTTGCCCACAGTCACACAGCTAGTAAATGTCAAGTGTTTGGTCTGAGTCCGGATTTGAACTCAGGTCCTCCTGACTTCAAGGCCAGTGCTTTATCCACTGCGCCACCTAACTGCCCCAGTAGCCTTTTTTAAAAGTAAATTTTTATTGATGTATTTTGTCTTTCCCACTGTCTGGTTATTATGTGCAATGTCCCATATCTTTGGTCCCCCACTGATGTCTTCTCATAGCTTTTCTTTGGGGCCAAGCTTGGTGGTTACAATTTTGTAGCATTCAGTTTCCGTTATTGTTGTAGTCATTTTGTGTATTGTTTTCTTGGTCCTGCTTACTTCACTTGATATCAGTTCATATAGGTCTTTCTGTGCTTTTCTGTATGCTTCATGTTCATCATTTCTTACAACATAGTAATAATCCATTACATTCATATGTTATTTGTTTAGCCATTCCCAAATCACTAAGCATCTACTCTGTTTCCTGTTCTTTTGCAAGAGTCTTTTTTGAAAACTCTCCTCCATGATGGAGAAGAAAAGAAAAACAAAGCCCCTGTTAAAAACATGTATTGTCAAGCAAAACAGATATCTATATTAGACATGTCCTAAATAAATAAATATGTGTATGTACATGCATTTACATGTGTTTGTATATGTGTGTGTAGAGAGGTATTCAGAGTGCAGAATGAGGGGGTGTGTGTGTATCAAAAGATGGGTAGCATATCTCATCTTCTAGAACTTGGCTGGTCATTATGGTGATCAGAATTCCTAAGTCTTTCATTGTATTAATTTCTGCCCTGGTTCTGTTTGCTTCATTCTTACAAACAAATCTTCCCAGGTTTCTCTGAACTCATCAGCCATTCCCCGGTTGGTGGATACCCCACCCCCCACATTCTCGTTCTTTATCACCTCAAAAGTGGTATAGATATTTTCGTATATTCTACATGAGAGGTTTTCTTGCTTAGGACTAATCTCTCCTTTAATCTGCCCTTCCTCGAATTTCCCCTTCTTCCTTTCCCCTTTTCATCTCCTGTTTCCCTGTTGAATGAAATGTTATTTCTGTGCCCAACTCTGTGTAAATGTGTGTGTTTGTGTGAGTGTGTCTTCTTCCTCTTTCAACCAGTTCAGATGAGAGTGATGTTCAAGTTTCAGCTGTTCCCTCCTCTTCCTTCTTGTTGTATAGGCTTCTGCTTGTCAGTCTCAGTTCTGAGATGATTTTTCGTTACCTTCCTTTCCCTTCCCCCACCTACTGTAATCTTTCAAGTTCATCAGGTTCATCGGTTGGCCTTCTGTCTACTTAGACTCTCTGATCCCTGATAATAATAGGGAGTTTTCATTTGGGGGTCATCTTTGAGGAGGTGACTGATGAATCCTTTCTATTTCCACTTTGCCCTCTGGTTCTAAGAGGTCTGGACCATTTTCTTTTAAGATTTCTTGAAATTGGATGTCTAGGGCCTTTTTTTTGGTCATGATGTTGAGGTGGTCTAATGAGTCTTAATTTTTTTTCTTGGACTGTTTACCAGGCCAGTTGTTTTTGCCTTGAGATAGTTTTCCTTTTTTCCCTCTATATTTTCAGTCTTTGGACTCTCTTGTTGATAAATGTAGTAGTTTGCTTTTCTTTGGTACATTCTAATTTTCAGGGAGTATGTTGCTTGAGCAAAGTTTGGTACCTCTTGTGGAAAGTTGTTAATTTCCTTTCCAATTCTTTTTCTCAGTGTTCGTATTTCTTTTCCCGTTTCCTACTCTAGTGCGGTCCTTTCATTTATAAACTGTTTCTTCATCTTTCTAGGAATTTTCTTTGAGGCTTTGCTTTTGGAGTCATTCTCTTCTTCTGGATCTGTATTGTGAGCATCCTTGTCACTTGCTTTTTGCAGTGGGATTATTTTTGGTTTTGCTCATTCTTTCAGCCTGTTTCCTGACTTGAGACTTGTTGTTAGGGTCAGGCTCTACACACTTTTGGAGGGAAGATATGGGCTGGTGCTGTTGGTTGCTTTCTTAGGCTCTTGAGTATTGCATTGTTCTAGGATCTTGGGGACAACTAAGGTTGGGGACAGCTCCCAGAGCGATCTGATCCATGGCAAAGTCTGACTGCCGTCCTCCTGGTCTGAGTTCTGTAAGCTCCTGCCCTGATTTTAGATCTGAGGAACAGTGGACTGCTGCTGGACTCAGCCCCTGTTTGCCATCTGGGAAGCTCTGCTAGTTAAGAATGACATTGCTGTAGGCTTCAGGCTGGGCTCTAAGCTGGAACTGAGATCCATTTCTGTTCCTGAGGGGTGCAAGGCACACTGCTGCCGCCTGCTTTGCTCTTAGCACATTGCCTAAGACCCGGTTCTGCTCCTTTGCCACCCCTCAGCACAGGTCCCCTCCTCTCCACCCAGGATCTCTGACTGGTGCCAGAGCTGCCAGTTGGCAGCTGTCTCTTGGCCCAGGATGAGTCTGGCATCTCCTCTTGCCTTGGTGCTCAGCTTCTCCCCATGTAGAGTTCTCTTGAGTGGCTTGTTTCTGGGCAGACCCTCTCCCCAGTGGCCGCAGGCCTCTCTTTTCTCCCTTGGTATCAGGATTCAGTCTGGTGCATTTTCTGGATGTGAATGGAGGAGTTGAGGGTGTGGGGGGGGTGGGGCGTTGCTTGCTGTATGCCTTGGTATTCCACCATCTTGATTCCCTGCCCTGTGTGTAGCCTTCTAATTGATCTTTTAGCCTCAGGTCTCAGTGCTTGTCACAGAGCTGACTCTAGGTAGTTGCTTACTAAATGTTTATCGACTTCATTTGACTCTCCCTACTCCAGTCCATTCTCTATAGAGCTGTCAGTGATTTTCTTAAAGTATGACCACTTCCCCCTTTGCCCAGTGAACTCCTGTGGCTCCCTGTTACCTTCAGGTTCAAAACAAAGTCTTTGATTTGGCATTTAAACCTTTTCACCGCCTGGCCCCTTCCCTTACCTCTGCCTCCTAGAATCCCTGGCTTCCTTTGAGACTCGGCACAGATCCCACTAGGTCCAGGAGGACTTCCTGGTCCCCCTGTCAGCTGACCTAGCATCTCTCTTCTAAATATGTCTTACTGTTGTTCAGTCATTTTTCAGTCATGTCTGACTCTTCATGACCCCGTTGGGGTTTTCTTGGCAAAGATACTGGAGTGATTCGCCATTTCCTTTTCCAGCTCATTTTACAGGTGAGGAAACTGAGGCAAACAGGGTTAAGTGACTTGCCCTGGGACACCCAGCTAGTAAGTGTCTTGAGACCCAATTTGAACTCACAAAGCTGAGTCTTCCTGACTCCAGGCCTAGTGTTCTATCCATTGCGCCTCCCAGCTATTCCTGTCTATGTCTTGTATGTACTGATTTATTTGCATGTTGTCTCCCCCATTAGAATGTGCCCTCCTGGAGGGCTGGGACAGTGTTTTTGCCTTTCTTTGTTTCCCCAGGGCCTAGCACAATTTGTGACCCATAGTAAGCCCTTAAAAAGTGTTGATTGGTTGATGGCAGCTATCTTTTCTAAGCATTAAGTTTCTGTGGCTAAGCTATAGGTAGGCAGTCTTTTGGAGCCAGTGTGATGCTGGCATGCTGTAAGCTGTGCTACAGCCTCCTCTCAGTGACTTTTCCCAAGGCATCGTCTTTTATTAGCTAGGCTTCTGGGTAGAAGAATTGTGGCAGTACCAAGGCAAGACTAATAACCTTTTAGATCATGTAAATTGCTGTACCCAGCTGATGAAATTTCTCACCCTCCTTTTATGGTTGGAAAATTTTCTCCCATGTTCCACATATGTGAAAAGCCCATTTTGTAGTTTAGATGTCCCTGAGGGCAAGAGAAAAATTTCCTTTTGCATTGGCTAATGCGATACCAGAAAATCTTTGCTTTCCCAAGGCACTGGAAAATTAAAATTTTAGTAATTTGGCATTGGGTCTCGACAGTGAGCTAGATAGCAATTTTATCCAAGTAAAATGGTCTTTGATCAGCTTTAGTTTTTCCCCTTTTCCTCCCCCTCCTTGTCCTTTCTCCCTCCAGCTCAGGCATGATTTTTCCTCCTCACAGAATTTGTGAGCTGGAAAGGACCTCCTCCTCCCTTCCCCCTGCCATCAGGCAAGGATCCCCAGTCCTTCCCAGATAGAATTGTCTTCTCTGTTCGTCGTCTGAGCCTCCAGAGGGGAGAGGTACATATTTCTTTGGTGATGTGTCCCAGTGTCTCACACCCTTTGATTGTAAAGTTTTGCACATCTGCATTGCTCTTTGAGCAGAAAAACAGCTGCCACAACTAGTTGTGTTTCTCACCTGCAGGTTGTAATTGCTACCAACATTGCTGAGACATCTCTGACTATTGATGGGATCTACTACGTGGTGGACCCCGGGTTTGTGAAGCAGAAAGTGTACAACTCCAAGACTGGGATCGACCAGCTGGTGGTGACTCCCATCTCTCAGGTACACAGACTCGGCCCTCATAGGAGTGGAAGTCAGCTCTCAGATGGGAGTTGCCGGCAAATTTTCTAAAAGATTTGGTTGGATTTTTCTTAAAAGTTTTGCATGTTATGCTTTTGGATTTTACAGTGTTTTTAAAGATAAGTTTTCTAAGTGATGATATTATACCTTACTTTTAAGCTGGATAAGGGGAGTGTTTGGGGGTGTGCTTGTGAGTTTTAAATCTATAGAGTAGTATTTTTCAATTTCTAAAATTGTAGATTCTTTTCACAACTACTGATTTGTACTCTACCATGTTCCAGCCTAGCCTACCTAGGTGGAAGAACACATTAAAAAAATACATAGATACAAATGACCAAGACACTAATAATTTATGGCAGATTTGTTTTCTAATAATTGTAACATCCTGCTAATCAAATTACAACAGCAAAGGACAATAGTAAAGCAATAGTAGAGAAACAGGTTGATAAATTGTCTGTTGCCCTTACCGTTTTTTAAAAGTTTCAGTGAGAGACTTGGAGCCTCTATAGACTATTAAGGCCCTGGTCCAGTCAGCTGGGTGTCATTCTAAGGTGCTGCTGGTCATGGTGTTTTTCTGGGTCATATGGGCTGGGTGTGAGCTGAAAGCACTTAGCGTGTCCTGGTCAGTCTTCCCTCTAGTCCCCCAGACTGTCTTTTGGTTATAGCTGCAACAGAAGTTTCCACAGTCTGGCACTCTCTGTACTTCTGCTGCTTGGATTTAGTGGCTGCTCTGTTAGAGCAGCTCTCCTGCCCTTGGTGTCTTTGCCAGGCTACTGTGGCTGCTGGGCCCACGACCATGCTGCAGGTGTTCACACCCTCATTGGTAGTTGCTTTATTTTAGATCATTCTTCAGCAGTTGTTTGAATATCCTGCTATGAATAGGATTACAGTTAGGACATTAGTGGTCTTAGAAATGATCTGAATGGTAGTGGAATAAATCAGGCCCCATGTATAATTTTGCCAGTAGCCTATTGCCTACTTATTATGATTTTCTCCACCTCAGTAACTGCTTAACAGGTGTGCTATTTCTTCATGTTCACCTTTCTAGGCGCAGGCAAAGCAGAGGGCAGGCAGAGCTGGGAGAACAGGGCCCGGAAAGTGTTACAGGCTTTATACAGAGCGTGCCTACCGAGATGAAATGCTGACCACCAATGTGCCTGAGATCCAGAGGACTAATTTAGCCAGCACGGTGCTCTCTCTCAAGGTAGACATCACTGTTTCATTGCATGGAGTGTTGTTGGTCAGTCATTTAGTTGTGTCCAACCCTTCATAACCCTGTGGACCATCCTCTCTGTGGGGTTTTCTTGGCAAAGATTCTGTAGTGGTTTGCCATTTCCTTCTCCAGTGGATTAAGGCAAACAGGTCAAGTGACTTGCCCAGGGTCACACAGCTTGTACATGTCTGTGGCTGGATTTTAACTCAGATCTTCCAAACTCCAGGCCCAGAGCTCTATCCACTGAGCCACCCAGATGCTTCCAGGTGTGAGTGTTAGTACAACCCAATTATAAAGCTTTTAGTAAATTAACCTCAGTTTTATGAATCTCCAGTTAGTACTCAAGTAATATCATAAATCAATTACTTTGAGTCAAATGTAAATAACTGGGATAAGAGGTTGGACTGTAGCTGAGCCGATATATCTTCTTCAGCTTCAGTCTTTTTCTTTCTTAGGATTAAAACAAATTGGTCATTTGACTTTTTAGGACTTCAGTTACTAACAGTAAACATTTGAAAAATGTCAATAGTATCAAACCAAGGTTCCTTCCAATTCTAACAGTCCTGTGACAGTAGTTTCTCAGAGTCTTAGTTTTCAAGCCTTTCCCACTCTTTAGAAAAGTCAAAACAAAACAAAATAAGCCAACATCAAAAAAAAATTTTAAACTAAGTTGTAAGATCAGAATACAGACTGGTCCTTTGGGAGCTTGGTTTTCATTCTGAATCATTTCTCCTCCTCTCCTAGTCCTCAGTGGAGAGCTTCATTCTCTCTTGGCAGTGGCAGCTGCAGGAGTAATTTCCCAGATGATGGCATTGTCCCCATGACAATTGATGTTACTCCCGAGCCCTGTCACTTTATTGGTGCAGAGTGCTCTGCCGTAATTTATTATTTACCCTCTGTGAGAGGAGGGAGGACAGAGCTTCAGGGGAAAAATCTACTATCTTCTCTACTGTCCTAGCAGAGGATGTGATAGCCAAAAAGAGTGTTCATTCAGTGAGATAAGTACAGTGAACATAAATCTTAGGAACTTTGGGGAATAGAAAAGAAATAAACTCTGGATCTGTTTTTGAGATTCTTAAAGGCCAACTGGAGAAATCGTATAAGACGGTGTGCTGTCTTTTCTAGGGCATGATTTTTGAATTTCTGTGAAATTACATACTTTGCTAAAGCCTAATTTTTGTCAGGGACAAAAATCACGATTTCTGAAAGGTGGAGTGATGTTGTCTTCCCCTCTTCTAAGCCCTGGGGACCCATGACCTGCTCTCCTTTGGCCTGTTGGCTACTATTCATTTCTTTGGTCATCTTTCTATTTTGCACTTGAGGAACCAAGTGCCTCAAAGGGAAGTGTCTGAAAGTCTCTGTTTTGTCCCCGTAAGTAGTCATTTGGAATGCCTGGTAAGTGGGGTGACGGTGTTTCTCTCCTTTCCGATCCAGGCCATGGGTATCAATGACCTGCTTTCCTTTGACTTCATGGATGCCCCCCCAATGGAAACTCTGATTACAGCCATGGAGCAGCTGTACACCTTGGGAGCCCTGGATGATGAGGGCCTGCTCACCCGTTTGGGCCGTAGGGTGAGTCACAGGCTCAGCCTCAGCTCTCTCTTCCTTGCTCCTTGTTCCCCAAGTGTCGGTCTCCTCTGTCAGTGAGGACGTGGGGATCCCTGGGTGGGCGTGGTTTCATTCTCAGACTGCAATCCTGAGCCTGCACGTCTCACCTGGTCTCCAGATACCACTCAGGAGTCTTGCTTTATAAAAAGCTGCTTCCTTTCCCTAGTCTAATACACTCTGGTCAAAATTGGTTTCCTCGGGTGTGAGTTTTATGGGCCAAAAGCTTAGATTTAGTCCATTGCCGCCTGCCTCCTGACTGTAGTTTGTTCTTTTGCACTTACAAGCCATTGGAGGTGGGGTCTGGGGAAGGCGTGTCCCTGGGTGTGTCCTTTCTTGGTGCCCTTCCGGGAGGCCTCCTGAGGGGAAGCAAACAGTTTCTCTTTCTCCCTCTAGATGGCAGAGTTTCCCTTGGAGCCAATGTTGTGCAAGATGCTGATCATGTCCGTGCATTTGGGCTGCAGTGAGGAGATGCTCACCATTGTGTCCATGCTGTCAGTGCAGAATGTCTTCTACAGGCCCAAGGTAGGGGAGTGCAGGCCTGCCTTCTCAGGGCGTCCCCTGGTGACAGGCACACTGAGCTGGCTTTGTGGGGGACTTTCTTGGGGGAGGCCTGGGCAATGGCCCTTTGGATCTGAATTGGGTAGGAATGAGTAGCTGTTGTGAAGAGAATAATCTTGTGCTCCATTGATTGGCAGGACAAACAAGCCCTTGCAGATCAGAAGAAAGCCAAATTCCACCAGACTGAAGGTGACCACCTCACCCTCTTGGCTGTGTACAATTCTTGGAAGAACAACAAATTCTCTAACCCCTGGTGTTATGAGAATTTCATACAGGCTCGCTCCTTGCGCCGAGCCCAGGACATTCGTAAACAGATGTTGGGCATCATGGATAGGTGAGCCTAAAATCTGACCTTTTTTTTCCTCGTTCTCACCATGCAAGATCCAGATTTATTGCAGAATCTTTTGGAGTGGCTTGGCATAGAGCAAGTGCTTCTGTTCTTCTCCCTTTTGTACATGATTATTGACTTCCTCGTCCCTACGTATGCAGCTGCCAACCTTCTTCCACCAAAAAAAAAAAACCCCACTCGAAACCAACGGCCGCCAGCAAACAAATGAACCCATCTCTGGGTCTACTCCATTTTTTTTAGACCTATTCTTTTGTTACAAGTGAGTGCAGCGATGCAGATTTTTGCTTTTAAAAATCCCACAAAGAAGGACATATTCTTTGTGATTAAAAAAATAAAACCATAATTTTACAAACCTAATGGAAGGAAACTGGCCTTAACATTGAGGCCTTAGAAGTAAAAATTCTGTTTGGGAAAGTACCTGAGTGATTTGGGCTTATACTTTGCCCAATCTGTAAAGCATCTGTCCCTCTTTGACATTTAGTGGTGGAAGTAAGAATCTCCTGTTGTTTGGAGTGGGGGAGAAGAGAGATACTGAGTGTGTGTGTGTATGTGTGTGTGTGTGTTTGTGTATGTGGCCAACCTCTGACAACAGATCAGTCCCATGTCTTTCTCCTGTTTTCCTTTGTTCTGCTGCATAGGCATAAACTGGATGTGGTGTCCTGTGGCAAGGCTACAGTCCGTGTACAGAAAGCCATTTGCAGTGGTTTCTTCCGAAATGCTGCCAAGAAGGACCCACAGGAGGGCTATCGAACTTTGATTGACCAGCAGGTGGTCTACATCCATCCCTCCAGCGCTCTCTTCAACAGACAGCCAGAATGGTAGGCCAGCAGTACATAATGTAGGACATTCAGATGGTGGAGGAATCCCCCCAGTACATTTCTGTGTATGAAAGAACAAAGACTAGTGACATCCCAGCTCTCGAGATGTGCTGCCTTCCACAGGACGTCTCAGTTCCCCTCATTATTAACAGATAATCATGTGAGACCCCTGCAACTTCTGGATAAATTGTCCTTTAAATTTACAAAACTAAAATATATATTTCTGTGCTCTTTTCAGCACTTCTTCTAGCCCTAATATTTCTAAGAGGTCTCAATAGGGGAATCATTTTCTTCCAGTTCTTATTAGCCTGACTGAATACTCTGAGGCTGTGGATCTCTGGGTATATTTACATTGGGATAATTGTTGCAATTCACCATTGGTGTGAGTCCCTCATTTGCAGGACAGACAAGGTCCTTTGGTTCACAAAAAAGCCAAGTTCCACCAGACCAAAGGTCTAGAATGCAGTGTCATATTAATGATAAGCAGAGCTCAGTGGAAAAATAGAACCCAGAGAGTGCGTGAATGGGGGAAGGTTTCGTAGGTTTTGGTGTGGAGCAGTGTCACATAACCCCACAGTTCTGAGTCTTGTGTTCATCTGTCCCCAGGGTGGTATATCATGAGCTGGTGCTGACCACCAAGGAGTACATGCGGGAGGTCACCACCATTGACCCCCGGTGGCTGGTGGAGTTTGCCCCAGCCTTCTTCAAGGTCTCAGATCCCACAAAGCTCAGCAAGCAGAAGAAGCAGCAGCGCCTGGAACCCCTGTACAACCGCTATGAGGAGCCGAATGCTTGGAGGATCTCACGTGCTTTCCGGCGGCGGTGACAAGGGAGCTGTGGGCTCTGACACAAAGTGCTCAGTTTCAGGTCCCTGCTGTAGGACTAAGGCCTAGGACTCTAGTGACTTTTGTTTAAAATGCACCACTGGGAGTACAGCTGTCCTTGGGTTGAGAGGCCCTAAAGCCAAAGCAGGACATCCTGAACTTGACTCTCTTTTCTTTCCTTGTGGTGAAATCCTCAGAAGACAGGAGTTCACCTTGGCCTTGAGATACATACTACCCTCTTGGCTGGGGCGAACTTGGGGCCTGTGAATGACAGGTATGTAGCACCTTTTTCTGCAGAACTGGACCAGGAGGAATTGTTACATTTCTGAATAGCTCATGCTACAAGATCCTCAGACCAGAGGACCCTCACATGCCAAGCACTCACATGCCCACCCATCAGCCCAGTGCTTGAGGACTTAACAGCAGAGCCACTGATGGTACTACCCTAGCTTTCCATCTACTCTCCAACCTGTTTCTTCAGGCTTAACTCTGGAAATATGCATTTGTTTATTTTTAAATACATATGTATATATTTTTTCCTACAGTTATTTCTTTTAGCTCAAATGTTAGTATATTGGCCAGTCTCCTGGGGAAGGGGAGATTTAGGATCTGCAGCTTGGGAGCACATGGTAAAAGATCTGGCACCCCCTCTTCCCTCCCCCTTCCCCAGAACCAAAGTCCCTTGCATCTGGGCTGGGCTTCGGCAGCACACACATTCAGGCTGGGAGTCTTGTCTTTCAGCGCTGTCTCTAGCATAGTTAAAAACTATAGGTCACCCCGTGATTAACCTCATCCATTCTACAGAGCGCTTCAGTCTAGGGGTCTGAGTGGTTACAGATGTTGAATATAGAGGGTTTTTCACCCTATACAATATGTAATGTGTCTTATTTCCTCTTTAAAAATGCTAAGTGACATCACAACTTTTTATTTTATTTAATTTCCACCCCCATCACCCCCTTCCACAAAACAGGCCTAGTATTCCCCCAGGAACTCTTGTGAATTTTAACAAAGAGGCTTTCTGTGACAAAACACACATATGCACACACAAACACCTTCTTGGAGATGGGTTGTGGATGCTTAACAGCTGTACTCTGAGTCCTTCTGAAGCAGGACCTGAATTTCCTTTTTCCTGACTCACCTTTCTTAGGTCTTTATGGGGGTATGCCTCATCTAGGCTCGTTCTTTCTCCAACCCCAGAAGGGCAAGCACTGCCCTGTTTGAATAGAAGGCAGCACCTGTATGAGGCACTGACGTGGGGAAAGCTGCTTTTGTGCTCAGGAGGTGCTGGGGAATAGAACGGGCTCCCCAAAAGTGACCCAAAAGTATAAGGAATCACTGAGGCCCACGGTGTGTCCTGGCATGTTTCAGGTGTGGTGTCTGTCTCCTGCTGTTCAAGCTTTCAGTGTTTGGAGGGGTTATTGAACTCTAATTGGTTCTAAATTTTTCACATTGGACTTCAGGTGGTCATTAGGACATGTTTTCTCAAACGAAAACACCTCTCCCCTCGGTGCTGTCTGGTTTGTTAGCTGGGCCTCCATCATTGGCTTTGCTTCTCCTCTTGTCCATTTAGGGAGGGAGTTCCAGGTTTCAATGCAGTGTAAAGCTGGGGTCAGGTCTGAGAACCAGCTTTATCCTTTGTGTGACCTGGGCAGGCTTATGACTTAACCTCCTTGGGCCTTAGTTTCCTTTTCAGTTAAGTGAGAAAATTAGGCTTAGGTGATCTCTAAGATCCTTTCCAGCTCTAAATCCTCCAGTCTTCTATGCTGCTGACTTGTGGGGGAGCAGCTATTAGAATCAAACAGTGTGACCTTATTAGTGTCCATGTCTGAGCTTTCCTTCCCGCTCACCTTTTTGTTGGTTTGCCCCTAAGTTGAGCTGAACTCTTTTGAGCATCTCTCTGAAAATCCTGGCCACCTGCTGCGGAACAGACTCCCGACTTAGCAATTGCTCAGGGCTGAGGAATTACTTAGGGTGTTGGGTAAGTTCCCTCTTCTCCCTCCACTAGGTGCATCTTTTCCTTTTCTATGTGAGGAGGTTTAATGTTTGAACCTGAAGGGTCCTGAGAATTTTGAGCCCTGAAGAATCAAGGTTGTTCTGGGTTGACCTCGGAATGGTCCAGCAGAAACAGTCAGCTTGAGGGCCTTAGGAGCAAAGACCTTATGTTTTGTAAAGCTTGCAAAGTGAGGCCAAGAGGGGCCTGGGAATAGAGGTGACTGGGCAGAGAGAAACACAACTCAGCAACCTCCCTCCCTGTCCATTTCCCCCCAGATCTGGCCATATGATAGAGGGCAAGTCAGGTGTTCCTGGACAAAGCTGGAAGTGGACTCCTTTATCATCCTACCTTGTGGTCATTGAGTACAGCTCCCCCTTTCCTTATCGACAGTGCTACCGTGCTACAGGGGCAATATGTGACGTTTTGATTCATTGGTGGGAGGGGGCAGCTTGGCCGGCCACCTACCAAGTCCAAAGACAGCTGACAGTGGTTTGGGTGGCCATGTAGAATGCCTCCTGGCTTCCAACTCTGTGTGTGTTCCAGTTACCTCCTCTTGGAGAGCTTGGGTGAGACACAACCTTGTGGCCTCCTCACCCCTCGCCCACGCTGGGGACCCTGCTGAGTCTACAAGCCCTTCTGACCTTCCTCCAGGAAAGATCAACATGGATTGTGGAACTGAGGGCCTGTGTAGATTCCTTCCCCGGAGCTGCTTCCCCACCCTGTCCATTTCAGGACAGAGATGGTGCTCTCCGGAAGAACTGTGGTCAAGATTGGACTGTGCCTCTTGCACAATGGGGTGCTTGTTTCCCTTTCCTTAGGTCGTTTTTTTCCCCGACATTGGGTGATGGCTGGGGAGAGGATAGGGATCTCATGCTGTGAGCTGGAATCTTCCTGGTTATGAAAGTCTATTATTCTCAGTGGCCCAGCAGGTACCCAAGCTTGGGAGTTTCCTGCTCTTTTCATCTGATTTGTGTTGTGAATGCATATGTGCCTGCATATGCATGCATATATTGGATCTCTGTGGGGTGTATACAGGGATAAGGAATCCTCCGGCCCACAGCTTGATCTCATTCAACCCACAGTAACCTTGCTTTGACCACCTTCACTGTATGAGATGATAATTTCCTCCCAGTGGACTTCCACTTACTTGGTCAAGCTTCTCAAAGTTTAAGGATTAGGGCAATTGAAGAGCAGTGAACAATGGCTAATCCTACAATTAGCTTTTCAAGGGGCATCGAACAGCAATTTAATTCAGTCTATTGACTTTTTTTTTCCTCTTATCTTTTCCTTATCTGCCTCTCCCTGTAATATTTTTCCTTTTCCATTTTCTCCTTCCCCTTGGTGTAGCCTCTGGCCATAATGTGACATTGATGTATATTTCTGTTATTTGTATATTTAATGAAGTTTATGTTCCCTGTCTGGAATTTTTAAAAAAGCAAGTGAATTGGAAGCATTCCCCCCCCCCCCGAAAATATAAAATGAAACATGTTTTTGACTTGTGTGTGGCTCTTAATCTGACTTCTTCTGTTCCCCAAAGGAAGAAAGATCCCCCTTCCAAGCTGTTATGTTGTGTCTAACTACAGAATCTTTTAAGGGCTATGGTTAGAGAAGTTTGGGCCAGATCTGTACCAAGCTACTAAATCACTTGGGATTTGGTTAACCAGCTTGCATGCTAACCTGCTTTTCTTGATGCTTTCTTTGCTTTGTGAGGTTGTAGTGGTTCGAAAATACAGATTTATCTGGAGATCGCCTGTTTTTTACTTCCCCTTTCCCCATCTCCCCAAACTGGGTCTAATCTTAATGGGGGGCTTCTATTTAATCTCGGTTCTTCCTCTCAGTCTTCCTATCCTGTCCTCCCACCATCACACCCACCATAGCAACATCACCTGTTTCATTTACACACGGCTCAGGTATCCTACTCATCACCTCCTTCCCTGCAGCCTCCCTCCCACCCATACTAAACTCAGCCCCAGGAGTCAGATTTCTTCCAAATTTGGAAGAGGAGAAAATTCTTTTCTCCTCCCGATTCCTCCTCCCTGGAAGTACACATGTCTGTTTGGTTGTCTTACCTAACCCCTCACTGGCCTAACTCCCGGGGCATACTTTGGCTTCCCCCTCACATCCTGCTGCCCCCTGCCTTTCATCCCCAGCAAAAATGCAGTGATGACAAACGGGCCCCCTTAGCCTGCCTGGAAGTGGTGGGAGGAAACCCTGACTTGCTCCTTATGCTGGGAGGAGAAGCCAGCAAGAGCCAGGGATAAGTCGGTGGTGTACCTATGCATTGTGGGAGTGGACAAGAATGGGTTGAGAAGGGAGAGGAAAACAAGATCAGTCAAAAGACTGCAGAAAACTAGAGCTGGAGTGAAGAAAATACTTTGGCACCCCCAAATTTTAAGCAACCCTTGTAGACTGTTATATGTATTTCTTTGAAATCTTTATCCCCAGCCTCTCTACAATCCATGCCTTGGGAGAACAGGACTAAACCTGGTCACACTGAGGACACAGAAACTGACAGAGCCTGGCAGGGGCCTTTATTTGGATCTGGAGAAAAGAGGGGACACGGATGTAAGGGAGAGGATAATATGCTATCCTTAGAGCAGGGAACCCTCTCCATCCATCCTGGAGCTACCCAGCCCGAGGCAGACCCCTCCAGCCTTCATTTCCTGAATAGGACAGAAACCCCTCCCTCAGGGAACACAGGACCTTAGACCCTCCGGTGACCCAGCTGGAGTGTTTGCCATCAGCCACCTGCAGGGACAGGACAGCTAGCCAAGTTAGAAGGCCAATAACTTCCTTAGTTCAAAAAGCATTTTATTGACCCCAAGGGGACCCACCGTAACCAAGAGGTTGGGGTGGGGGTGGGGGTGGGGAGCAGAAAAGTGATCTGGGGATTTGGTCATTGGATAAGGGCATATCTAGACCTTATTTCTCTTCATGGGACCTGATGGGAGCTTTCTGAACCTCAAAGATCCACTGGGATTGGAGGTGGTGGGGAGTCAGTCCTTTTTCCCCTGACCTACTTGTTGGGGGCAAACCTTGCTTGCTCTCTGTACTGGGGAAAAAGGGAAGTGGGTGAACCATTTAGAAGGAAATGGGGAGAGCCTGAGCTGAGCCCTCTGGGTAGTAGGGAAAAGTGAAAGAGTCTTGTACTTATAGACAAGATCTTTTCCCACCCTCTCCAGCCATTTGAGTGAGCACCATGGGAGGGTTCCATTTCATTTGGGGAAGGAAAGGGAGAAGGGATGACCAGGGCTAGGGAACTGCCCCTCCAAAGTTTCCTGGAGTGTCAGAGAAGGGAATAAATGGTTCCTGCCAACACCAAATTTATCCATATGTACAAAGAGGATGGTTATAGAGTAGTGTCCCCTGCCCCCACCTGGGGGGTTTGTGGGTTCTTGGTGAGATGTCAGAGGCTAGTAGGAGTAGCCACCCTTAGGCCCATAGGGCTGGACAGGCCCCCCAAGCTCTGGAAGATAAGCAGGGCTGTCATCCAGGTGAGACAAAGGGACGGTGTCCTCCTCGCTGACTGGCCGGTCGAATTCAGACTTGAGGGTTGGGCGCTGATTGTCCGGGAAGGCCAGAGAGAAGAGGGCCTCAGGCTCGCACACAAACTTGTACACATAGCGTTCACCAGCCACCTGGGGGATGGGATGGAGAGGTTGGGGTGATCCTATCTATCCTCCCTCCCTCCCGGCAAGATAGCCCCTTCCCCACTTTGAACAGAATTGAATGGAGCAGGGAATGGGGGAAATCCTTGTGCTAAGAGATTTCCCAGGAAGTAACAAGTCTACACCTATGCCCTTGTAGCATCCCAATCCTGCTTTTTCCTCCATGCCCAACGCAGCATTTCCTAAAAAGCATGCTGGAATCCTGCAAGATGTGACCAGCAGTTGTATGAGAAAATATAGGCACCTAAAACAGAGCTGGAAATCATCTCCAAGGCAAACATTTAGTCCAACACTCACCTTTTTACAGATGAAAAGAAAACTTGATGTCAGCAGCACAGGGAGGTATAGGTAGGGACTCGCCCACAGTCAGCAAAGGCTGGATTTGAACCCAGGCCCTCTGACACCAGAGCTAGTACTCTTTCAGGGGCATCCCAATCAGGTCCTTCCCTTCCTATGCTGTCCATGCTATCAATAGTTATCCTTCTAGGATGTTAACTATGACATGTCCTATGCATCAAAATTGCTTATTAGATAATAGTACCTGGGGATGGGGAAGAGAGGTTAATGTAATTACCTCTATTCCCTCTTCCCAATCTCCCATTTTCTCCATTATCCTGGCCTCATTCCCACATTCCCATCAATATATTCAAAGCCCAAGTTTCCTGTGGCAAAAATAGCTTGGGAAACCTTAATCTAACCTCTCAGCTGTTGGGGGCAGGTGGGAGAGCAGGTTGCCAGATAAACTATTAACACATTCTGCCCTGCCCTGCCCTTCCCCCTCCTCCCCCACCCTCCATCAACTACTTCCTTGGGAGGGGGTGTTAAGGATGTACACCCCCCTCGCCCCAACACAACTTCCTTCCTCTCCTAAGCTTTTGATTTCATTCTATCTTCTCCCATGGGGCACTTTCCCTGGCACCACCACCCACCCCCTCCTGCCACTTGCCACCTCAGCCATAGCCCTTTGTTGAGCCTAACCTTCTGCATGATCCCCTTCTCATAATAGTAGCGAAGCGAACGGCTCAACTTGTCGTAATTCATGGCCGGACGATTCTTCTGAATGCCCCAGAGCCGGGCGACCTAGGAGAGATGGGCAAATGAGTCTGGGGGTGGGGGTGGATGGTCAGGAGGCCTCTGCTCTTAGAAGTGGCAGAGGGCAGAAGGGGGAGAGGAGGTAGTCCAAGAAAAATGCCTGGTCTTGATTCATATAATATGGTCAGGCCTTGTAGCTAAATACCAGCCAGCAGACACCCCCAGGGTTGGACAGAAATGAGGTTGCTGATAAAAGAAAAGTTGGATGTTGAAGGAATCTCAGTTTCTTTTCACCTCTGGACTTTTCAGCACTCATGGTTAGTAAGGAGAGAAGAGGAAGCTTCACAGTAGGAGGAAGAGGGGAGACATTCACCTCTTCTGGCTCGATGAGCTTGAATTCCATCCCTCGGCCTGTCCAGGCAATGAAGTGGGCGTTAGTCGGGTCGTCCAGCAGAGCCACCAAGAATTGCCAGAGCTGTAGGGAGCCTCGGCGCTGGTACGGGGGCCCTTCCCGGAATGCCCCTAGACCCTCCTGTTTGATGTCCCCTGTGAAGAACAACATGACAGCAGGGAGGGAGGTGAGGGGAGCCCTCCCTCAGTTCTGAGACTCTCCCTTTCTAGAGAGGAAGGAGAAGGAAAGATGCCCAACCTCCCTATGCTGGAGCAGAGGATGCCTCCCTGCCCCCACCCAGTCACCCTCTCTGACCTTCAAATTTCTCTGGGACTACACAGACATCCTCTGGGAAGGGCCGAAGAGACTTCTCAAAAGCATAACCTGAGAGGGG
Organism: Vombatus ursinus; assembly: GCF_900497805.2. Classification (NCBI taxonomy): domain Eukaryota; kingdom Metazoa; phylum Chordata; class Mammalia; order Diprotodontia; family Vombatidae; genus Vombatus; species Vombatus ursinus. The sequence continues at coordinate 15,732,076 of NW_020954575.1, read as the reverse complement.
GGGCAGAAAGAAGGTAGAGGACACACCTTAGAGACTTGGGGCTTGAGACCCCTCCAACCCATTTACAGGAGGGAGGCAGTGCGATAGAACAGATGAGTGGAAAGGGACCCGGCTCTTGGGTCAGTGACCATGGGTTCAAATACCACCTCTGATGCTTACAGCTTGTAAGCCCTGGTGCAAGTTCAACCACTTCAGCTCTCTTATTTGTAAAGGCGGGCACAGTGGATAACACACAGGGCCTGGTGTCAGGAAGGCCTGAGTTCAAATCCAGCCTTAGACACTTAATAGCTGTGTGGTCCTGGGCAAATCGCTTTACCTCTTTGCCTCAGTTCCCTCATTTGTAAAATGGGGATGATAATAGCACCTACCCTTCTAGAGTTGTTGTTAGGATCAAACAATAATTGTAAAGGGCTTAGCACGGTGTCTGGCACATAGTGCAATATAAATATTAGCTATTGTTATTATTACTATCATCATCATTATTATAGAGGAGTTGGACTAGATGGCCCCTGGGTTTTTTTTCCAGCTGTAAATCCATGATCCTATAAATGCTGATTGCGAGATAATGGAGGGACGGAAGAAGAGGGAGAAAGGAGAGAGGGAGGGAGGGAGAGAGAGGAAGGGAGAGGGAGGGAAAGGCAGGGAGGGGGGAAAGAGAGAGAGAGACTCTGAGAGAGAGAGAGAGAGAGAGA
>NW_020954575.1:15721875-15731319 GCF_900497805.2 Vombatus ursinus | reverse complement strand
GAGAGAGAGAGACTCTGAGAGAGAGACTGAAATGAGATTCCACAGAGCAAACACCTCAGACTGAGATATTACTGTGGCTTTGGAGCCCAGAGTATACTGGATCTGGAATCAGAAGACCTGGGTAAAAATTCTGGTTCTGACATTTGCTGCCTCTCGACCTCAAATACTCTGTAATGATGATGATGATGACAATAATAACAACTAGCATTTACATAGTGCTTTGAGGCTTTACAAATATTATGCCATTTGATCCTCACAGCAACCCTGGGAGATAGAGGTTGTAATTATCCCCATTTTACAGATGAGGAAATTGAGGCACAGAGGTGAAGTGACTTGCCCAGGGTCACACAGCTAGGGAGTGTCTGAGACTGCATTTGACTTTCTGGCTCTGGGTCCCTCTCTCTAGTCATTCGGCCCCTAAGCTGTAAAATGAGGGGAGCTGTAGCTTGGGAGGGACATGGTTTGTGCCAGATCTCCTAAAGGCTTCTCCCATCTCTGATATTTTATGATCCTGGTTGCTGGTATGATGAGGGTGGGAGAAAAGGCTGGGGTCAGGCGTTGCAGGTGCGGGGCAGCTGCCTTACCCATGGTTCCATCACCTGGGGAGGGGCCAGGGAAGCCGTCTGCATGTAGGTACATGGACTGACACCCAGGGACATCTGTGGGGGAGGGAAAAAAACATCTACGTCAAGGAAGACTGGGGGGTGGGGGTGGGCTGCAGAAGCATCCCCTCCACATTCAGGAAATCCTTCCTGATGTCTAACCTGCATCTCTTTTATTCTTCTGTCCTTGCTACCCCTCTTTTGCTCCCCATAACCACCACCCAGAGAGGTTGTCAATTATCCAGGTGCCCAGTTTCTTTTCAGTCTCTGATCTGAACAGCCCTGGGACAGTGAGCCGAGGGCAGCTGTAGCCTGGAGATCGTGCAGTGCTGCTGAGTCGGGTTTTCCCTCTTTTTGAAAAGAGGCCAGGATAATTCCAACCCCAGAGGAAGCCTCTGGGAGCGGCTATTTCCTGTTTATAGAGGGGGAGGGAGGAACGGGAGAGCATGAATGAAGACCAGCAGCTCCCAGAGAAAAGGATTCAGTATCTTCTTTGGGGTGGGGGTGGGGGTGTCCCTAGGAATGGGCAGATGTAGGGTGGATCAAGTTCCCAAATGGACTTTTGCTCCTTCCCCATTCTGGGAGGAAGGGGTGGTAAGCTTTTTGTCTCTATGGTTTGGAAGACAACAGCCCAGAACCTTGATTCTATTGGACCAATTCCCCTGAATTTACAACCCACAGGGCGAGGGTTGGGGGGGGTGTAGGGAAGTCTTCCCCCTCCTCCCCCACCCCCACCCCCTCCCTTCTCAGGCATCAGGCTCCCCCCACCCAGAGGTGATTGGATGGAAGAAGACAGTTCCGGGACTATTCCTCCCCCCATTCTCACCTATGAGTGAACAGCTAGAAGTGAAATTTGACACCTCAGGGATTGGGGAAAGGGGGGGTGGTGGTGGACTCATTCATGCCTCCATTTTGTGAATGGAATTCCTGACTCCATTCAGAGGGAGCTGGAGGGGGAGGGGCCCTGAGTTCAAGGGCATGTAACCCGATCCCCTTCCACTGCAGCAATGTTTGAAGGTCAGTGGCAAGAGCTTTGCCAGTCCTCCCTCCTTCCCTCCTCTGCTCTGCCTCCATCCCAGACTTCCATCTCTGCTTTACAAGAGAGAGGTACCCTAAGAAGGGTACCTCTGGTGTCTTGGTTTACTGTGTATGTGTGTGTATATACATGTGTGTGTGTATATACACGTACCCATGTGTGTATACCTATACATACACACATACACACACAATAAATACATTGTATAGACTGGTATATGTACATATGTATAGATGTATAAATGTGCACATGTATGCATGCATGTATATACATGCAAACAATTCTCTCCTTCCCTCCTCTAAGGTGAGGAAATTAGGAATGAGACAGGATGTTCCCTTGGTCTGAAACCAACTCTAATGGTTACTTTAGGGTAATCTGCACACACACACCACCCCCCCAGTTCCCTGAATCCTGAGATTATCCATTCATTTTTCTAACCCAACCCAATATTGCTGATAAACCCAGGCCCTGGACTGGTTAAAAAAAAAAATTATCAGAGGCCCAGAGGGCAGAATGCAGAATGTTTCTTTTCCTGGACCCTTGTGGGCTTAACTGCAAGGTCAGCTTACTTCTCTGTACCCCTACCCCCCATGCCATGGCCACTGCCCCCTCCCACTTTACCCCCACTAACAACAGTCTTCCCCAACACCCAGACTTCTCTTTCGCACTTCACATATCCCGGGCCCCTCACTCCTCTTACCTGAATCATAGGCGAAGTCTGTCTGCTCCTGCTTGATCACTACCCCTGCCCCTGGGTACCTGTGCCCACCGCTGCTGCTGCTGCCCCAGCCCCCACCTGCCTGCTCATACAGAGGGTCATGGTATTCGCGTTTGAAATTCTGTTGGGGATAAGGCAGGCAGGGCTCCGACAGCTGGGGCTGGTAGGAGGCTGCAGGGGGCTCCCGGCCCCCACCCTGGGAGGATGGCAAGGAGTGGCACAGCTCTGGGGGCTGCTGGAAAATGGAGCTGGATGGAGGTTGGGTGGGACATGGGGGGGTAGGGAAGAGGAGAGGGGAGAGAAAAGAGAATGTTAGCTGATCCCCTCCTTTCCACTCCTTCCTTTATTCTTTTTCCTCTGCAGGGGACTTTCCTCAAGAGCTGAGGAACAGGGCTAGGTTAGCGTGGAAGTACAGGTCTCCCTTGCTCCCTAACTCTTCCTCTCTACCTGGGATCATAGGATTCCAGATTTAGAGCTGAGAGGAATCTTAGGCGTCACCAAGTGTAACCCCTCCATTTTACAGATGAATTCTATCCACTATACCACACCTTCTAGGGAAAGGTAGCCAGGTAAAGGCTTGAGGGAGAGAGAACCCCTTGAAAGCTGGGACTGGGGCCCCCAAACCAAGTCTTCCACTCACCTATGCTCCATGATGAACCCATGGCTGGGGTTGGGTGGGGCTGCCCCTTGGGGTCTCAAGAAATTCCGTTCTGCCCTGGGAAAGTGCTGCAGAGGTGACTGTCCTGGTGTACTGTGTGTGGGAGACTTGATGGTAACTTGTCTGGGGGCATCATAGGCACTAGGGACAGGCAGACATGGGTGAGAGAGAAGGGAGGTTAGGTGAGCTTTCCTGGGCATAGCCCTTTACAATCTCCTCAACCTGCCACTTTTCAAATCTTAAAGGGCTATCCAAGTATAAATTATTATCATTATGTCATTCTCAGCTCCATCTCCCTCCTCCCCCTTACATTCACATACTCCCCAGGGATAGTGAGGTCACAGCCCCACATTATATAGAGGGATGGGAGGAGAGAGGCTGCTGGATGAGGAGGAGTTCTGTCTCTACTGTGAGTGACAGTCTCCTTTAATCTAACCTGTCCTGGTTGAGTTCATCCTCCCATCCAACCCCTCCCCTTTTTCTACAAAGATGGGTTTTGGGGGAGCCCGGACTGATTAGATGAGATTCCTTCTCATTGGGGAAGATGATGCTCCCTCCTCCCCAATCCCCAGTAAATAATTTTCACAGCTCATCTTTCTGCCAGCTGTGCAGACCTTCCAATTGTGTGACTTTCATCTCTCATGCTATAGTTCCCAGTCTGGTGGTTCCCCACTTTCCTCCCACAATTCCCTTCTCCACATCCCTCTCCCTCCATCCTGGCTCTCCATCCCCAGCATAGGACTCACCTGGTATAAAGGCACTGCTCACCATGGTGGTAGGAGAGCGGTGGCTTTCGGCTGCAGGACAGGGTCGGGTCTGTACGAGGGCTCTGCGGCTCTTTCTTGATCTTGGTGGTAGGACTGTGGAAAGCTACTGAAGGGGGAGCGATTAGAATTGGCAAAGCAATATCAGAGATCAGCAGCCTGCTGGTTTCTCTCCCCCCTGAATATATGTCCTGCACTCTTCCTCCCTCTCTGAGACTTAGCTAGCGGGGGTAAGCCAGTGCACCTCTCTGAGGCTCAGTTTCCATATATGTAAAAAAAAAAAATTCAGGGGAGGGGGAAGCTGTACTACATGATCTTAGTTCCCTTTCAGCTCTAACATTCAAAGGCTGAAGCCAAAACATGGGTGAATATTGCTATGCAAATATATTCTGAGTAATATGTAAAGAAGCCATGCAGGAGTACACAGCTGGGCACTGTTGCTAATGGTAGACTGGCTAATGTTAGACATTAGCCAGAGACAATGCCTAAAGTTAGACTTCAGCCAGAGATGCTGCCTACAGTTCAATATTCAACATAAACCCAAACTCCAGAGAACTTGTGCAAACAAATCTCTAATTTCATAATCATATTCATCCTAGCTCACTTAAGGCATTAAACTATTTATACCTTAAGCTGGGTGGAAGGAAGGCTTTTCTTGTGTTACACTTGAACACTGAACCTTAGAACCTCAGTAGCTTTAACATTATACCTACCGTATTCTCAATTATCTGTAGATAATGGCCTCCTTTCCTCCACTGCTCAGCTTGGTTCTGAGCATTCAGTGAATGGAGGCAGAGAAAAGGAAATATATAGGGCTCTCATTATATTCTGGAGCCAAATACTTATAATCTAGAGTCAAATATTTTATATTATGTGCTTTTTGGGATTAATTATCCCTAAGGATTGTTTTTGCCTTTCTTTGTGTCCCCAACACTTAGGACAGTGCCTGGCATGTGAGAAATAAATAAAGCACTTGATAAATGCTTGTTGTTTCACTGTTGATCTTATAGAAGTGTTTCTCTCCCCAAAGCTTCCTTTGTTCCTTTGACTGGTAGTCAGAACCTGGCTGCTGGTCTAGTCTTTGTTTATACAGCAAAAATGGGGATCCCTCCCCTACCCACACTTTTATTAGGGAAAAAGGAAAAATGGGTCGGTCTGATGTGTACATGAACTTCCCTTGGCTTATTCCTTCCTCTCCAACTCCCTCCCAAACAGGGCCCACAAACTCACAGTTTTCAGAATGGAAATCTGGCACAAACTGCTCGTCACTGTCGGGAACCTGAGCTGCAGAGAGAGAGAAGGTTTGGGAGTGAGCTTGGAGTTCCAGTGTAAGCTCAGGGTCAGGGGTAGGGAGATGATGGAAAGGTGCCCAACAAGGCCTTGCAGATTAGTAGCAGCCCGGGGTAGATGAGATGCATCTGTAACTGACAAAGGGGACTGCCCCACATCCTACAGCCCTGACACCATGCAGCTCCTCTGCACCCTTCTCCTCTCAGGTGAAGACTCATATTATTGCTGAAACATTCCCAGAACCTGTCTGAGGAGATTCCAGTGTCTTTTCCTACATGATTTACTTTAATTCCCTCCTTTCCCCCCTCTGAAGTTAAAACAGCCCTACTCCTCCTCTTTCCCCTCCTTTTCCCCAACTCAGAATTTACAGGAGTCATGGATGGGTAGGGTGGGTAATGGGGGCATTACCCATGTACTTACTGGCTAGGGTAGGGAGCAACAGGGGAGAATTATGGGATGAGGGAGTACTGGGGTTTCAGAGGTGGGGGAGGGCAGGGTGCCTTAGGCCTTTTATCTACTGCTATGTCAGGGTGTGGAGGGGACCTGGCTGGAGTTTCTAAGAGTCTTCAGAGCTTGGAAGTCTGACAAGTTGGCACAAGCTTAAGGGTGTGAGGGTGGGGGGATGGTTGGGGGGGTTCAGCTGTAGGGAATTTGGAGCAGAATGATAGAAGTAGAGTGGGTGGAAGCAATCTATTCTGTAGGGAACAGAAGGCAGAGCCCCATCCTCCTGAATCTAGGCCTCCCAGGTTGAGTGTAGTGGGGAGGCTGCTGGGGAAATGAATGGAGGTAAAGAATGTTCTGATTCTCCAGGGAGGGACCTGGGGTTGGAGATAGGGGGTAGTATGACCCTGCAACTGCAGTCTAAGGGATCCAGAAGCATTTCTCTTCTGAGAGACTGCTAAGAAATGGAGAAGGCCTATTCTGTCTAATAGGCAAGGACAGAAGCTGGATGAGATAGCGTTTGGTCCAGCTACAGTCAAGATGGCCCCTGGGCTCAGGCCATTGGAATGTAGATGCCCACATTGGCCTGGAGGGTGGTAAGAGCTGGAATTCTAAAGCCCATTGGACCTCTAAGATCCAAATAGCCCCTACCTACTCTCCCTGTCCTGGACAGTCTTTGTCCTGTTACAGATGTTTCCTAAGTGAGAACATGCAGAACAGAAAAATTAGGGGATAATTATTTACTTATAAACTTATATATAAATTATTACCTTTGCTATATAAATTATATGTAATTATTTACTTATTTTTTTAAAAATCAATTTGCCACCAAGCTCTTTTGTAGTACAGAGATGCCTAGTAGGTTTGGTTTACAGACGCAAAAAAAGGGAAAGCCCGAAGTGGACATCAACATACGAGCAGCTACTGGCATGTGTAGACCCATCCATCACAAAGGAAAAAGGAAAACAATTCAGAAATGAACACGGGAATCAGTGTGAAAATAAGAGCAGACTCTGGAACTTGGGTTCAGATTCTGCCTCTGATACTATCTGTATAAATGTCAAATGACATGATATCTATAAAGGGCTGGGAACACATTGCCTGGTACACAGCAAACACTTAATAAATGCTTGTTCCCTTCCTCCCTCTTCTTTGCGTTACCTTGGACAAGTCACTTAATTTTCTTGGGACTTTGTCTTCATCTGTAAAATGATTTAAATGGCTTCTGAGGTCGTCTTTACCTTTACCCCCTATGATTCTAAAGTCCATTTCTAGAAGACAGACACATCCAGATTTTTAGGAACTCATCTACTGAGTTAAGGACACTTAAGACACCTCAGGACCTTAAAGACTTAAGACTACAAAGTCCAGTCATGAGTGCTACTTGCTCTGGAAAGAGGCAGACACCTTTTCTCTTTTCCATCCCACTCCCATCTTGCCCCACCTCCAAACTCAAATGGAGATGGTGGCCATGGTTGTGTAAAGGAGAAGGGTAATGGGATACGACATAAAGAAAATTACTCCCCCTCTCCCCTGCCCACTTAGGCAAGAAGGGTCTCTAGAGAGGGAGGGGAGTGCAGTCACAGGGCCTAAAGAAAGGTGACGCACTCAAGGCCCCCATGGGACCTCATTAAACAGCTGTTTCCATTGAGGTAATGGGGCCAGGGCTGCCCTTGTTGACATCACTCCCTCCACTATTCCATTAAGAGTGATGCTAACCTGAACCCAAAGCCCATATTGCAGCACTCTATAGGTCCTATCATCCTTTCCTTTGCCTCATACTCAGGTTTTAAAGAGCTGTGACCAACACTATCCCATGAATGTCACCAGGAGAGGAATTCTATTTAACTCCTGTTCTAGTCTTGTTTGGGCAGCTAGATGGCATAGTGGATAGAGTAGTGGGCCTAGAATCAGGAAGATTCATTTTCCTGATCAAATCCAGCCTCAGACACTGTGTGACCCTGAGCAAGTCACTTAACCTTGTTTCCCTCAGTTTCCTCATCTGTAAAATGACCTGGAGAAGGAAATGGCAAACCACTCCAGTATCTTTGCCAGGAAAACCACAAATGGGGTTATGAAGAATCAGACATGACTGAAAACAACTGAACAACAATTAGTCCTAGTTAAGCCACAAACTGTGTGATGTTAAGCAAGCCTCTTCCCCTCTCTGGGCCTCAGGAGCCCCTTCTGTAAAATAAGGGTGTGGGGCCAGAACAGATTACTTTCTAATTCCTTCTAGACTCTAGGTTTCCAGTATTCCAGCCTCCTTCCAAAAAAAGGTCTGATTCTTCTAAAAGAAATAAATCAATCTACAGTTATAGTAAGGTAAAACAGGATGAGAAATGGTAATACTATAGGGAATCCTTCGTTGCTTGGCTTCCCATCCCCCAAGCCCTTCATGATCCTGTCTGTACCTCCATACCTAAAGAGAGCTAGGAGTCTCAGTGGACAGTCAGGAACACCTGAGCCCAAACACTGCCTGGGACGCTTAACCTCCTTCAGCCCATTTCTTCATCTGTAAAATAGGGATAATAAGAGCACGTGTCCATTGGGCTTGAGGACCAAATATAGTAAAGAGCTTTGCAAACCTTCAAGGGCTATGCTAACTATCATTATTATTATTATTGTTCCTGTCACTGGGACAAAAGGTTGAAGTGGGAGTGGGGTGGGGGGGAGAGCAGTGGGAGGGAGAAGCCAAGAGGACAGGGATGGGTTTGTTCACCTGCAGATTTACCAGAGTGATCAAGTAGGACAATAACAATGACAAGGAGACTTCCTTTCCTGGAGAGCAAAGGCATTTTCTTCAATGACCACTTTTGGTCTTGAGATCACAGTGATTTATTTGTTTTATTCATTTGACTGAATTCTGACTTCCCTCTTCCATTCCAGCCAGATACCAAACTCTCCATAGCAGATAAATGTGAGGGTTATACTTGATGGCTCTAGCACTATGATCCTCTAAGGCCCCTTCTAGGTCTAAATACTATGCTCTTATAACCTCCTCTGAGCAGTGGGAACTGCCAAGCCAAGATGAGGTCTGAGAAAACTTTTTTGTTTCCTGTCTCAGTTGATGGTTAGCTGTGTGACCTTAGGCAAGTCATTTCTCTCTGGGCTTTACTGTAATATGAGAGAGTTGGACTAAATAACCTCCAAGGTCCCTCCATGCTCTAATGTTCGTCAAGTCTATGTAATTCAGGAAATCAACATGGAAATGGGGAAAAGTTAGAAGGATAAGGGATATAGAAGGATGCTTGACAGGAATTCATGGTAGGTCTCTCAGCCCATGATCTTTAAGGGCTATAGTCATCTTGAAGGCAGACAAAGTTAGCTGTTCATCCATATGACTCCCCCCTACCTTCTGCCTGTCTCCATATCACGCCACCATTTTATCTGTTGGGAATAGAGGGATCTGGTTGCCTACAGCCTGACTTCTGTGCCTATCCTCTGTTGGATCTCTCAGGATTCTCCTCACCTCTGAGCCCAGGCAATAGAGCTTCAAGGGGACAGTGGGAAAAAAGGAAGCAAGCAGATCCCCGTTTCAAAGCCTCTTACAGAGCCCTATTACACAACTATTGTCTTGTCTCCCTACCTCAGCAGCCCTCATCTAGCTTTTCAGGAGCATATCTATTGAGTATGACTTGTACATACGCATGCACACCCCAAATACCATCCTCTGTTCTATAGGGAACCATCTCTTCTTAAATTGGGGAGGGGGGGAATACAGTCCCTAAGCATACTATGTGAGAGGGCCAACAAGTAAAACTAAGGATTACTGGTAAAGACTAGGGGGGAGAACGGGGAATAAATTGAGTGTATGCTTACACACAGCATACTCTAAGAAACAACTACATGCATAAACATAGGTATAGAGATATATGTACACACAGATGAAGATATAAATTCATTCCTGCACATAACAAAAACATTCCTTAATT
>NW_020954575.1:15708015-15721801 GCF_900497805.2 Vombatus ursinus | reverse complement strand
CCTTTGGTCAACTCTTGCTATGACAATTATAAATACATAGAAGCTGAATCAGGTCACACATGTATACCCGAAGGTCAAGGAAAGCAAAGTGGTTCACGAGTGAAGGGGATCTCACTACAGGAGGGCTTGAACTATATGACACATGAAGCCGTACGAAATATTCACATTTCCACCGAATGGAATCCAAGTTGAGAGTTACTACTTAGTGCTGGCCACTGAAAGCCGCAGAAGAGAAACCTTATCCAGTACTGGTCAGCTCCCTCATGCCCCACCAGCCAGATGGTCCCTCAAAATCTGACCCAACTTCAGGACATTTCTCCTGCACTCCTTTTTCCAACATCTCAATGAAGCCCTTGCATCCACCCTGAAAATGGAGGTCGTTTCCAACTCTGCTCAAGGCAAGGCTCCACAAAACCATGGCTTGGGAGTCCTTGTCATGATTTTCCTGTTTATGAACACCCAGACACGCCCTGCAACAAACATCTCTAAGCTGTCCGTCCCTTCACCTCAGTGGCCCATCAGATCAGGTGCTCCCTTGCCCGCCTCTTGGTACCCTGGCCCTGGCACGGCAGTGGTGTTAAGGCAGTGGTGTTACGAAGCCATTTGGCACTGATTACACTGCAGATCACCCCTCAGCAGAAACGTGTGGACTCTGCCCCTGGAGGGTTGAGGTAAAGCAGACTTCTAAATCCTCTAGGAAGCAATGGGGGTGGGGGAGGTAGGATGGCTTATCACCCCACATTTGGCCCAGGGCTCCATACAATCACCAGTTTCCAAAGGAGCTATTCTTGCCCATCCCCCTCACCACACCCTTCAAGCTTCAGCCTCCCTCCCCACGTATACACACCATCTCAAGACCCCCCTGTGCTAAGAGGGGAGACTGACCTTGTGGGAGGAGGCAGTAGAGAAGGCCAGGATGGTGACTGGACGGCAGAGGGGGACATGGCCCCGGCAGCTGCATCTGTCTCCGCAGAGAGAGTGTGAGTGAGCGGCCTCAGCATCCCCACCTCAGGCCCCTTCCATCTCCAGCTGGGAATCGGAGCCGCTCCCTCAGAAGGGAAAGGGAACCAGGGAGATCCCAGTCCCCCTCCCCCTGCTTCTTATACTTCCCTCCCCCTCTCTGGTCATACACTGTCCACCCACTGGATTTGAATGTACAAGGACTTCAGGGTAGCAGAATGAACATTACCCACAGGAGCACTGAGACATGTACGTACATATATACTCCCTGGGACCGTTACCCCAAGTACCCCTAAATCCTTTCGTCAAGAGGTGAGACTTCCTCTGTATGGAGGGACAGGGAGACATTTCCTCCTCCACCCCTAAACCTAGGCCACAGATGGGACTGGCTGATGCCAGAGCCAACCTCAGAGCCCAATCTTCTTTGTCACAACATTATGGGGTGCTGCCCGCTTTAGGATCACAGCAATTGGGAACTTTCAGCCTGGCAAGCTAGAGGGATGTCAAACTATGAAAAACGAAAGAAGATGAAAATGGAAACCCCGAAAATCCTGTGGCAGTGACAACATGGCCCTGCTATTCTGCCACTTTAGGTCTTAGCCCAGGAACCCCTGGAGGGAAGGTGACAGAGACAGAGGGATATGATTCTGGGTCTGTAGTTGTAATTCTTACAGAGAGCAATCTACTTAGGCTACATTTGAGGTTAGGAGAAAGTTTTACTTTATATAATACCCCCAAATATCCCTAAAGTCCCAGATATCTAGCCAAAAGTTCTTTCCAACTTCCGCCCAGGTTCCCCTGCAGTTTGAAACCTCCAAAATATCATCTGAGTAGGATACCTGCAGTTGAGAGGTGGTAAGGAGATGGAGGAGAGAAATCTCTATTGTGTTTCTGGATTACCAAGACGTTAAAATGAAATGAGCTTCAAGTGGAAGGTTAGTCCTTTCAGCCTCCACCATTCAGGGTGTTTACAAACAAAACCACTAACGTGCCACCAATTTTATCAGAAACAAACCTATGGAAATATACCAACTGAAATAAGATGACCTCAAACATCCCATCCAACTCTAAATCTAATATTCTCAGATCCTATTAAAATATACCAATTATCCCTTCCAAAACACCCTAGGTGAAATACATCAACCAACCACACCCAAATCTAGATTATCAAATACATCTTCTGACCTAAACACAATACATCCATCAAAGCCACCAAACCGTCCAGCCTCTGGTCAGAAAAAGGATTGGGAGAATATCACTTGGAAGACGGAGAGGAGAAAGAGAGGAAAAAAGCAGAAATATCTGATTTATGACCAAGGGAATTTAGGGAAAGATCCCTGGGCCCTGGAGGCAAAGCAGACCAAAAAAAAAAATCATTTCAACTTATTTTCTTCTTTTGTCTTACACACTGAATAGCTGATTGTCCAGTGGGGTGGGGGAGGGGGTAAGAAGAATCAATGTTTTGGAAACTCTTGAAGATAAGTAACAAATTAACTGCTCCTTTCCCCACCCCACCCCCACCCCAATACACACCTCAGTCTTCCTACTGGGCCAAGCAGACTTTGCAAATGAAAATTTCAACAAGGAAAATGGGCCTGAGGCCAAGTTCCATTCATAAGCAAATACCCCGCACAAAGGTCTGATTCATCCCCAGGCCTAGTTACACAAGCTTAGGAGCCCGCTCTGGGCAAGAGAAAATAAATACATCAATATATATGTCCACACACTCCGCTGGGGGGGGGGAAGGGTGAGGAAAAGTCGAGAAGGAGGTGGTTTGGGGGAGTCCCAGTGCTACTGGAGGGTAGGGGTGGGGGAACAGGGCCAGAGGGAAAGAAGAGCAACCACACCACCCCAAACTCACCTTCCGTAAGCCAGGTCTCCTGGAATTGGCTCAAGTCCTGGAAGAGATCTGAGGGGTGAATAGAATAAAATGGGATGGGGAGGTGTTGGTGGGGTTGGAAGACTGAGAGATGAACTCAAAGCGAGGGAGCTCCCCTTCCCCACCCGCACTGAGGCAGAAGGAGCCCACTTAAGTGGGGAGCACTCGGGAAAATAATACTTCTGTCCTTCGAAAGGAAATGCCACAAGTGTTGGGGGGAGGGAGGAATTACATACTGAGCCCGGGTATTTATTTGGAAGGCCTGGCTGGGGGTTGGGAGGATATAGTGTGTTATGGGATGGGGTCGGGGGAAGTACAGGTCCCCAGAATCTGGCACTTCACCTTCTGACTCCGGGGGCGGCAGGGAGCCAGGGTCCATGAGTTTCCCCTGTGTGACCATCAGAGCTCGGCTCAGACTCCCATTTCCGGGCGATTTCTGGGGGTGGGGGGAGGCGGGGGGGAGAGAAGGGCCCAATGGACCCCGAGTCATCCTCTAGAGTGGTGGAGTTGGGGGATGGAAATGGATGGGGCGGAGGCAACCAAGGGTGGTCACGGGGCTGGGGCGTGGAAGTCTGAGCTAGGTCCCTGGGGACTGGCAAAGAGCCGGTCCCCGCTTGGGATGCGTGGGGATAGGAGGGGCGAGAATGGGGGCGGGGGAAGGTCGCAGGGATGGCCAAGGGGCGAGGAAAGTTGGGCAGGAGGGTCGGAGTAGGCAAAGGATAGAGGTGCCCGCGGTGCCTGAGGGGCCGAGACCCGCGCTCACGCTGGAGAAGGTGTACGGCACTTGCTGGTCCACGTATCCGCCTTTCATCCTCCGCTCCATTCGGCTCCTCCCTCAGACCTCGAGCCTCGGCCCCACCGAGGGGGGGAAGGACCTGGGGTAGGAGTGGGGATGGGGGCGGGAGGAGAGTGGGAACGGGGCTTCGCTCACAGACCGCCCGGGAAGAGGCTTGGGAGAGAGGGGGAGGCCACTGGCTTCAGTTGGGAACCCAAGGTGGGATGGCCAAATTTCTTTACCTCCGGAGGGAATGAGGACTTCCCCACTGCCGCTTCCCTCCCGCCAAATAAATCCCCACCTGCTCTGGGAAGCTTTACAATTCTTCCTTTCCCTTCTTTCTGCAACCCTGGACTGCTGGGATCGGTTACATAAGACTTATTTTGTGTGTGTCTGTGTGTGTGCGTGTGAGTGCGCGCGCGTGTGCGTGGAGGTGGGGGGAAGGAGACTGATGCACCATCCTCATGCAAGTAACTCAACCCGCCACCTCTTTTCTGGACACCTGGGTTCCCTGTCCAGCAACTCCCCTGTAACCTCGAATATCTGCATCCTCTTTCCTCCCCCACCCCAAATTTGCTGAAGCATGTGTATTCGCGCACGATTGTGTTGTGGTGTGCCTGTGTGTGTGTGTGTGTGTGGGCGGGGAATCACACTTCCTCCCCCTCCCTTTCCCCTCACCCTCACCTGAGGAGGGGGCGTCAGTGCAGTTGCCGCTTTGGGGTCCGGAGCATGTCCCCGGATTGGGAAGTAGGGACTCCGGGGTTCGAGTCAGAGCAAGGCTTCCTTAGTCCCCAGTCCCAAGCGCACCAACTTGTTTTCCGGCCGGAGCAGACAGTTGTGTGCCCGGGGGACCCCCCGATTGGTGCATTTCCTTCAGCTCGGGCTCAGCTTTCCCGTTCCCTTTGTTTCATTGACTTTTGTGAATGAAACCCCAGGGCCGGACACGCCCGCCAATCAGGATCGTAGCCTGTCCGAGCCCAGGGGTGGAGTTTCCCAACAACCCGGGCCAATCGGAACGCAAGGCCTGGTTCTGGGCTTCATTCACGGCTTGGGCTCCCATTCATAAAAAAATAAACTTGCTGCTCTAGGAGTTCATTCATAAAGGGCTTCGTGTAAAGGAAAGGAGCAGAGCAGAGCCGACCTGAGGGGCCCGGGCGGGTTCTCAGCTAGGCTTACCAACAAGCTCTGTGATGGAAAGGCGGCGGGTGTCTCAGGCTCTGGGATTGTGTGTGTGAGTGTGTGTACACACCCGTCTGGGTTTGTATAGCAGTATAGGTGCGTGCGCAGCGCACTCCCCACCCCCAAGAATAAGTATCTTTCTGTGTGTGTATGTGTGTTTTGCCTGTGTACATAGATAGAGTGCACAGGTGGCCAGCCAAGCATTCCCCTACAAGGTCCTTGTAAATTCCACCCGTCACACTTTCCCTGTCGATGTTTCCATATCTTGCCCCAGGGGTTAACCCCCGCCCCCCCCCCCGAAAGGGTTGTATTTGGTGACTCCATAGCTTCCCATCTTTGGGGCCAGTATAAGGCGGCGGGGGGGGGGCGGAGAGCATCAAGCGGCTGGTGGTCTTGGAGAATGGCAGCCTTCAGTGGGCAGAAAACTGGTGCCACCGGAACGAGAGCTTCGAAGAGACAAAGGCAATGCCATCTCCCTTCCTGGAGGGATTGGGGAGACCAAGTAAATTCAGAGATTTGGGCTGGGTGGGCCCAACCCATAACGATGACGTGGTAGGTGGAAAGAAGGAGATGGAAGATGGAGTGGGGTGGAGGTGGACTTTGCCTGTTTTGGGGGCTGCTGGCCAAACGGCAAGTATCCCAGGCCAAATTCCAGCCGGAGGCCCTCTCACTACTCTTCTGACTCTGCTTGCGCTCACCAGAAGTACTCTGACTCCACTGAAAGCAACGCGTGTCCTTCTGGGGCAGTTGCTAATCAGAGGCCCCCATAGTAAGGGGTGGGGAATTTTTAACCCTGTGTCAGGTGGTGTGGGGAAGAGGAGAGCTAACTATCACCTGGAGACTAATAGATTTTCTCCTGTACGGATAGTGTTGCTTTTCTCACCTGGCCTCTGATATCAACCCCCAACCTCTGGAGTCTATGGCTTTTAAGAGGGGCATTTATTCCTCTCCCTGCCACAGAACATATATAGAGAAGGCCAAAGGGATCGGGTTGGGGGGGGTCTTTTATTTTTATTTTCTTTTTCCGGGGGGGGGGCTTTCCTGAGTGACTCACACTGTTTGGAGAGCAGAGATGTCTGGGCATAAGCAAGAGATTAAAATTTAGCAAGCTTTTTAAAAGTATTAAGTGCAAGACCTGTATTGGGGAATGGGGGGGTGGGGGTGGGGGTGGGGGTGGGGAACAGGAAGAGAGCAAAGATGGATAGTATCTGTAATGCTTAAAGGTTTACAAAGCACTTTCCTCTCAAGAATTCTGAGGTATTGCAAATATAATTCTCAGTAACTTGTTTATAGACACACATCTTGGTAAGTGTCAGTTAGGGGTCCTCTGTCCAGATCTTCTGAATTCAAGACAATTGCTGTCCCCCCACCCACCTCCCTTTCTACCCCTAACCATAAAGTTTAGCAGAGAGTTTACATTTCCATAAGTTTTTTAAATTTTTTTTATTTTTATTCAGACATTTTGCTGTTGTGTTACATTCATTTGGGAAAAAAATTCTTCCCCCTTGTGCAGCCAGTCATCCCTTGCAACAAGGATTTATAAGAGGAAAAGAAAAGCACTTTAGCAAATCCCACAAAACTGTGGTGTCTAACAGTACATGCCATATTCCATACCCATAGTCTTCACTTCTTCAATGAAGGGAGGAAAGTAATTCTTTATAGGTTGCTTACCAATGACCTTAGGGACAACAACATTGTCAAGTAGTTCCTGCCTGTTTTATAGTGCTCATTTTATGGATGAGAAAATTGAGGCTGAGAGATAAGCCGTTTGCCCAAGGTCACACAAGAAGTGCCTTTGTTGGAATTTGAAACTGAGTCTCCTGCATCCAAGACCAGTGAGCTTCATACTCCATCTTGCAGTTTCAAGGGGGAACCAAAAATACCAGCATAAATCCATAGCACAAAACAGAATGTGATAAGTGCATCCAAAGCTGTAAAGAGTGACATTATTCCCCTTCACACTGAGTTTTTTTCAGCCAAAGACAAGGTTTATTAAAGATTTGCCATATTGGCCAGACTCTTAAGGAATCTGAACATTTGTGACCCTCGAATTGACAATCAGGCTAGAGTGAATCTCAGCCATTGGCTAGATTTTAAGAATCTGAGCCTGCACTGAGTTTTTCAACTAAACTGACTTATTGCTATTCCCAGACTCCACTTACCACCTCCATGCCTTTTTGCATAGTCTGTCCGCTTGCCTGGGAGCATTGCCTCCTCACCTCTAATCCTTAGTACCCCTGGCTTCCTGCCAGGCTCAGCTCAGGTTCATGACCTCTTCAAATCCTTTCACGATTCTGCTGCTGTTTCTCACTCTTCAATTACCTTGTCTTTACTTACCTATCGGCATATCGTATCCCTCAGTTTTTATCCTCCATTTTGAGAAGAGGCTCAGGTCCACCATGTTTCATTCCTCTTCCAGCAGAGAGACCAGACTCTTAGGTTTTGCTGAAGGAAGTCCTTCCTTATATCTGTGTGTCTGGTGATTGAGTACCGTGTTTGGCTCCAAGTAAGCACTTAATACTTTCAAGTTCTGCCCCTTCCTCCATCATTCAGTAACCTCTCTTTCTTTGAGGTTCATACTCTTTATATTTACCACCCAATCAAAATTCTGGTAGCTGTTGTTTATAAAAACCCCTAATGTCACTCTCCTTCCTTCCTCCAGGAATTCAGTCCTTAGCTTACAATTTGTCTTTCCTCCCCAACTCCTGCTGTCATACTAGGGGACTTCATCATACATGTTGATTCTCTCTCAAACATCCTAACCACTCAATTTCTCAACCTACTCACCTCCCATGAGATACTTCTCCATTGTACCTTGGCCACACACAAAGATGGTCATGCTGTTCATCTTTTTGGCACCCACAAATATACTACCTCCGTGTTCAAGGATTCTGAAATCCCCTTATCAGGTCATAATCTATTGTCTTTATACCTTTCCCTCTGCCTTCCTTTATGTGATTCTATTCTTCATTCTCATCCTGACTTCCAATCCCTTGATTCCTCAATTTTCTGCCAGACCATCTCCCCTGCATTAGCCACATTCGCCTCTTCTTCCCATCTTGACTCCTTGGTGAATCAAATCAAATCAACCCTACACTGGCCTCCTCTCGTGGATCCCTAGCCACCTTGTTATATCTCCGATTATGCTCAGCCAAGCCTCAGCCTTGGATCATTCCCAATAGTGCGGAAATGAGGTAGAGAAAATCATTTGCTCTTCTGATTGGGTCCCCTACAAATAATGGAATGTGGTGGGTGTTCCAAAGGACTAGCACTTCTGCTGTGAGGGCTTGCTGAGCCCTTTTCAGCTACCTTTGGTGTCTACCTGGCACTCAACTCTCACTGGTGTCTTCAGAAGCTGGAGCATACACAGTCTCAGTAGACAGTAACTCATTGGCCTTTCGGTGAGTTAGGAGGATGTCTACCCCAAGCATGTGAAGATTTCTTCCTGGCTAAATGGGTAGATGGGAACAATTTGTTCCAGAAGCCATGAAGATGGCTGAAGCAGGTGCCATGGAGTGCTTAGAGCTTGGTCAGACATAGAAGACACCAAGGTCATCCACTGAGTCATCACCAACTGTTCTGACTTTTATCCTGCCACTGGACTTTGATGACTGGAAGAGAGAGTGAGGCTGAGGACTTTATGCAACTGCCTCACTTAAATCCAATTCATTCCTAAGCCAAGACATCACCCACGATGTCACTGATCCTCTTCAAGGACAAATGCTAGATAACCTCAATTGGGCCCTCACTGCTGATAGGTAATCCTACTACACCTCCCTATCAATTCATTATTTCACTGTCCACAGCTGCTCTTCTGAACTTTCTTATACCTCCTCAAACCTCCCATGGCTTCCCCCACCAACTCTTTCAGCTAAGAAACTCATATTTTGCAGAAAAAATTGAAGGCATCTGCCATGACCCCCTTCTCCCCTCTTCCTCATCTCCTATCACTGAAATGCTCTCTGCCACTATCTTCCTCCTTTCATCATCACATGATGAAATAGCTTTACTCCTTCCAAAGGGTAACCCATCTACTTATGCAAGTGATCACATTCCATCCCATCTCATCCCACAGATTGCCCCTTCTCTCCTCCTCCCTCTCACTTATTTTCAGTCTTTCCTCTACTGGTTCATTTCCTACTACCTACAAACATGCCCATGTTTCCCCTGTCCTGAAAAAAAGTCCTCGTTTGACCCTTCCATCCCTGCTAAGTATTGTCCTCTATCTCTTCTGTTCCTTGTAGCTAAACTCTTTGAAAAGGACATCCACAATAAGTTCCTCCACTTTTTCTCTTCTCACTCTCCTTTTAACCTCTTATAATCTGGCTTCCACCAAAACTACTCTCTCCAAAGTTACCAATGATCTCTTAGGTTGTCAAACGCAATTGCCTTTTCTCAATCCTCATTCTCCTTAACCTCTCTGCAGCCTTTGTCACTGAAGATCACCCTCCTTGATACTCTCTTCTCTCTAGGTTTTGGGGACCACCTTCTCCTACTTATTTCACTGATCTTTCTCTGTCTTCTTTGCTGGATCCTCTTCCAGATCATGCCCTCTTGGGGCAGCTAGATGGGGCAGTGGATAGAATGCCAGCCCTGGAGTCAGGAGGACCTGAGTTCAAATCTGGCCTCAGACACTTGACACTTACTAGCTGTGTGACCCTGGGCAAGTCACTTAACCCCATTGCCTAAAGCAAAACAAAAACAAAACAGATCATTTCTTCTAACCATAGGTTTCCCTCAGGGCTCTGTCCTAGGCCCTCTTCTTTTCTCCCTTCATATTACTTCACTTGGTGATCTCATCAACTCCCATGGATTTAATTACCATTTTTATGCTGATGATTCTCATATCTACCTTTTCTGCTCCAGTTGGAGGTTGCAGACCTCCAATCCTGACATCTCCAACTGTCTTTGAGATATCTTGAACTGAATGTCTAGTAGACATCTTAAATGTGATATGTCTAAAACCAAACTCATTATCTTTCTCCCTAAACTCTCTCCTCCTCTCCCCTACCTTCCCTATTACTGTAGAGGGCAACGCCATCCTCTCAGTCCCTGAGGCTTAAAAACCTGGGAGTCATCCTAGACTCCTCACTATCTCTCACCCCCTCCGTATCCAAGCTTTACCGAGGCCTGCTGATTTCACCTTTGCAGCATATCTCAAATCCACCCCCTTTCCTTCTTTTGACACTGTCACTAATCTAGTGCAGTTCCACATCTCCTCACACCTTGATTATTGTAATAGCTTGGTGGGGGGTCTGCCTGTCTCAAATCTCTCCCTGCTCCAATCCATTCTGCATTCAGCCACTAAAGTGATTTTCCTAAAATGAAGCTCTGATCGTATATCACCTGCCTCTGCAATAAACTTCAGTGGCTCCCTATTGCTTCTAGTATCAAATACAAAATCTTTTGCTTGGCGTGCAAAACCCTTCAAAATCTAGCCCCCTCCTACCTTTCCAGTCTTCCCACCATACTGCTCTCTTACATTTCCACCTTATTCCCCAGTACATACATTTTGATCTAGTGATTCTGGTCCCCTGCTTAAACCATGAACATGACACTCCATCTCTTGGCTCTAAGAATTTTCTCCGGCTATCCCCCATGCCTGGAACACTCTCCCTCTTCAACTGTAACTACTGATCTCCCCGGCTTCCTTTAAAGGAAGTCCTGGCTTTCTGTAAGTCCCAACTAAAATACCATCTTCCATAGGAATCCTTCCCCAACCCCTCTTAATTCTGGTGCCTTCCCTCTGTTGATTATTTCATTTTCATCCTGTACATCACTTGCTTTGTATATATTTGTATGTTGTCTCCCCCCAGGAAGCTCCTTGAGGACAGGGACCGTTTTTTGCCTTTTTTTTTTTTTTTTGCATGTCCAGTGTTTGGCAGTGCCTGATGCTTTTTGTTGTTCAGCCATGCCCAGCTCTTCATGACCCCATTTCGGGGTTTTCTCAGCAAAGATACTGGAGTGGTTTGCCACTTCCTCCTCCAACTCTTTTTTACAGATGGGGAAACTGAGTCAAACAGAGTTAAGTGACTTGCCCAAGGTCACCGAGCTAATAAGTTTCTGAGGCCCCATTTGAGTTCAGGTCTTCCTGACTCCAGGCCCCTGTCAGCTCTATCCACACAGCACCACCCAACTGCCTGCTTGATAGTAGATGCTTAATAATGTTGGTTAATTGATTGATTGATTGATTTAATAGATGCTTGTTGCCCTACCTGCCTCAGGAGAATGTAAGATCCCCAAAGGCAAGGGCTATTTTGTTTCTGTCTTTGGGTCTCCATTGCTCAACCTAGTACCTAGCAATTTTTTGAATTTGAAAGTTCCAAGAAAATTGTGATGATAATGACAACTTGCCCAGGGATATACTCACCTGTAGTGGGGGGGGGGGGAGGATCACAGAAACCGGGCAAAATGTGGAGACATGAGCTTCTTTTCCTTCTTTCGCTCCAACTCCCTCCCCCCCCCCCAATATATTATGGGTAGGATGGAGGTTCCTCCAAGGACAGTTATAAAATGGAGATATAGGCTTTAGATATGCTAATGTTTGCGCCGAGGAGACAATAAAGGGACCTGACCTCCAATCCCTGGAGCTGGAAGATCCAAAAGACGAAGAAAAAGGAAGCTGTTTGGGGGCTGTAGGTGAAACCCAGGGAAGAGGATGATTACTGTAAGGAGCAGCAATTAGAAAGGCCCCAAAGCTGGGGAGTATGAGATGGGGGTGGGGTGGGGAGGATTTACCTGGGATGAGGCTGGGTACCTAGGAAAACAAAGAGAGTGAAGAGTTCAAACACATTTCCTTCAGTCTTCATTCCCGATGTCATGGGGAGAACCTGGAGAAACCAGGCAGAAAAGATTTCTTTTTTTCTCAAAGCAATCTGAAAAGCTAAGAAAAACAACTTCATTTTGGCTGAAGGAAAAAGCAGGAAGAGGCAACTAAGAATCAAACCCTTGACAAAGGCGTTCTTAATCTGGCATCTGTGAATTTGTTTAAAAGAATCCGATAACTGTATTTCAGTATGGTTGGCTCTCTTTGTAATTATTTTGTTGTTGTTTAGTTATTTCAGTCGTGTCTGACTCTTCAGGAGCTCATTTTGGGGGGTTTTCTTAGCAAAGACAATGGAGTTGTTTGTCATTTCCTTCTACGGCTCATTTGACAGATGAGGAAACTGAAATAAACAGGGTTAAGTGACTTGCCCTGGATCATACACAGCTAGTAAGTATCTGAGGCTGGATTTGAACTCAGGTCCTCCTGACTCCAGGCCTGGTACTCTATCCACTGTGTCTCCTATCTACCCCTGGTAATTATAGATATTTTATTTAATGTAATTAAAGGCATTATTCTTTTTTTTTTGGTGAGGCAATTGGGGTTAAGTGACTTGCCCAGGGTCACACAGCTAGTATCATGTGTCTGAGGTCACATTTGAACTCAGGTCCTCTTGACTCCAGAGCCAGTGCTGTATTCACTGCGCCATCTAGCTGCTCCTAAAGACATTATTCTAAAAAGGGGTTTATAAATTTTATCCAACTGCCAAAAGGACCCTTGACACAAAAAAGGTTAAGGATGCCTACTCAGAATAACAGCTCAAAATCCCGAATAATAAATTCCACTTGTCAAGCTAGTGTGAGTAATGAGACTCTGGGCATCACCTCACCTCATCCCTTATCACGTCATGCCTGAACTATTGAAATAAGCTGTTGGTTGTTCTCCCTATCTCAAGTCTTTCCTCAGTCCAGTGTATCCTCCACTCAGCTATTAAAGTGATCTTCCTAAAGTACAGGAGAAGGAAATGGCAAACCACTCCAGTATTTTTGCCAAGAAAATCCCAATTAAGGTCTTAAGAGTTGAATACAACTGAACAACAGCAGCTAGGTGGCGCCATAGTGCACAGAGCTCTGGGCCTGGAGTCATTTGAACTTCCCGAGTTCAAATCTGGCCTCAGACAATTACTAGCTGTGTGACCCTGGGCAAGTCATTTAACCTGTTTGCCTCAGTTTCCTCATCTGGAAAATGGGCTGGAGAAGGAAATGGCAAACCATTCCAGTGCCTTTGCTAAGAAAACTCCCCAAAATGTGCTCCTGAAGAGTTGGACAAAAATGAACAACATCAGCTGTGGGGGAATGGTGTCCTGGAAGGCATAATTTTGGTTAGGAAAGTGGTGAGTATAGCCTTAGGGTGGTATCTTGACACACTCATTCCTGAAGCAGTGACATGATTGGTTTGATTAGAGTTGCAGAACTAGAAAGGGAGAGGGAAAATTCCTGGGATGAAAGGGTTAAATCCTCCTTGCTAGTGAGTTGTGAAGTGTTTAAGAACTGGTAAGTGTCTAAGGTGGGATTTGCATTCAGGTCTTCTTAGGGTCCAACACTCTATCCACTATATCTTGCCGACTTCAAACTAAATGTGCCCAGCTCATCTTCATATGTCCCAAACTCAAACCTCTTCATCTTTCCTGGCTGCTCTCCTTTGGACCCTCTCTCAACTTCAAGGAAGGACCTCCAACAAGCTAATATTTTGTTTCCCTCAACTAATTTCTTTCTGATCACTGATACTCTGCCTGGATTTATGATTCAATAGTTAACTCATTCCTATTTTTTTATATTCACCCCATCCCAGTGACCCTGAACCTTCAGTAGCCAATGTCCACACTCTGTTCCTATCCTTGTCTTGCCCATCCCTCAGGTCCAGAAACTTCAACCTTGACCCTCCAATATCCCACCCCAGATCTGCTCTACTCGTCCACTGTACCCTCTGGAATGTCTGTTCCATAGGTCCCAAATTTCCTTCCTTCCTTCGTTCGTTCGTTCCTTCCTTCCCTCCTTCCTTCCCTCCTTCGTTCCTTCCTTTGTTCCTTTCTTCCTTCCTTCCTTCCCTCCTTCCTTTCTTCCTTCCTTCCTTCCCTCCTTCCTTCCCTCCTTCGTTCCTTCCTTTGTTCCTTTCTTCCTTCCTTCCTTCCCTCCTTCCTTTCTTCCTTCCTTCCTTCCCTCCTTCCTTT
>NW_020954575.1:15705896-15707978 GCF_900497805.2 Vombatus ursinus | reverse complement strand
CCTCCTTCCTTCCTTCCTTCCTTCTTTCCTTCCTTTTTCTCCTCCTCCTCCTCCTCCTTCTCTTCTTCTTCTTTGTGAGGCAATTGAGGTTAAGTGACTTGCCCAGGGTCACATACTTAGTAAGCGTCTGAAGCCACATTTGAACTCAGGTCTCCCTGACTCCAGGAAGTGCTCTATCAGCTGCCACTTAACTTCAAGAAATTCCTTTCTTTATAAACTGCTTTCTCTTTCACTCCTTTCATCTTCTAGCCTCCACTTAGACATAGCTACTTTTTGATAGCACCACTTTCCTTGGCTACACTTCTCACATCCCTGAACTAACTGGTTATGGTAGGCAAGTCTTCCCACTGTCATTTTCAGACCCATCCTTGACTACCTCACTAAGCAACCTCACCTCCTTTGAGGTTTTCATCATCCAAATTTACCACCCAATCCAAATTTTAATAGTTTATCTGTCAATCCCCAGAACAATTTCTTTCCTTTCTTCCTTTCTTCCTTCCTTCCTTCCTCCCTCTCTAATTTCCCTGTTCCTCAATTTATTCGGTTCCCACAATCTATTCCTTCACTCCACCTTAACTACACACAAAGATGGTCATACTTTTAATCTTGCCAGCACCCTTAAGTGTTCTACTTCCATGTTCTTGCACTCTGAAATTCCTTTGTCATAATCTTTTATCAGTCCATCTTTCCCTATGCCTTACCGCCTCCAGCCGTGTTCTTTGTCCTCACCATGACCTTCACAATTATTTCTAGGTTATTCTCCCCGCACTGGGTCACACACTCTTCCTTTCTCTTTCTCAACCCACTGGTGAACCATCGACACTCCACTGTTTTCCTTCCTTCATCTCACCAATCATATCTTTACCAGGTTCTAACCCTTGGTTATTTCCATCATTATGTGCTGCTTAATAGAGCTGGAGAAAATCATGAAACCAAGCTCACTGGGCCCGCTACAATCTCATTACAGTTAGTTGTTGTTACTGCTCAGTTGTGTCTGACTCTCCGTGACCCCATTTGGGATTTTTCTTGGCAAAGATACTGGAGTGGTTTGCCATTTCTTTCTCCGGCTCATTTTACAGATGAAGAAACTGAGGCAAACAGGATTAAGTGACTTGCCCAGGGT
The DNA here is from genome assembly GCF_900497805.2 of Vombatus ursinus. Lineage (NCBI taxonomy): Eukaryota > Metazoa > Chordata > Mammalia > Diprotodontia > Vombatidae > Vombatus > Vombatus ursinus. Next base: position 15,706,855 of record NW_020954575.1, on the reverse strand, counting down.
CACATAGCTAGTGAGTATCTGAGGCCAGATTTGAACTCAGAAGATAAGTCTTTCTGACTCTAGTTGGGCATTCTATCCACTGCACCATCTAGATGCCCCATTATAGCTAGGCAAACCTTCTATTCCTTCTTAAAAATGCAATATACTGTTCTCCACAGTGGTAGTTAAACCTTCCCATCTCTCCTCAGCCTACCACGACACCCTCTCCCCTCACCCCCTCAGATGAGGACCCTGACTCATACCTCACTGAAAAAACTGACACCATTCGTGGGAAGCTTCCTCCTTTCACATCACTCAGATGTCTTCCTTCACCATTTCCTCCTTCACTCTGGTCTCAGGTAAATTGCTAGCTCTTGTCTTGGTCATGCATCCTTTATTCCCTCCCCTCCCCATTTCTCTAACAAATTACCCCGAATACTCTCTTTTTTAAAATCTTCAATCTCTCCTATCTATTGGCGTCTTCCCTGCTACCGACAAGCACTACCATGTTTCCCCCCATCCTTAAAAACAAAACAAACCAACAAAAAAAGCTTACTTGAACCTGTATTCCTGATTGATATAATCCTATATCTCTTGGTCCTTTCATGGCTAAATTCGTTGAGAAAGTGATCCATAATGGGTGCCTCTACTTATTTCCACCTTGATCTGTTCTAAACCCTCAGCAATGTGGTTTTCACCCTCATCACTAAACCAAAGCTGCCTTCTCCAAAGTTACCAATGATCTCTTCTGGCCAGGTGTATGCGTGAGTGCAAGATAGACCGTCCAGCTCCGACAGGACTATTCTAGCCAAAAGCCTCAAAGTTTACATCAGACCAAATAATGATCAGGAGATTCAATGAGAAACTACAGGAAATGGCTTCTTCTACCCCATAAATGCACAAAAAGTGAGCCAGAAGCCAAGAGCGGTAGAAAAACTCCTCTCAACCCCCCTCCCAACTTTGACAAAGCCGGAATACAG
>NW_020954575.1:15701542-15705871 GCF_900497805.2 Vombatus ursinus | reverse complement strand
AGAGAGAGAGAGAGAGAGAGAGAGAGAGAGAGAGAGAGAGAGAGAGAGAGAGAGAGAGGCCGTCTCCCCAGAGAAAGTCTCACTTTAGTCAGAAAGCCCTGGGGGAGTGGGATGGGGAGTGGAACCTGAGAAGAGCTGGGGAATGAGAACTCAGCAGGTCTCAGTGACCAGCATGGTGCCGTTGTATGAGAAGACCTTGCTTTCTGAACCTCAGAACCAGGGGAGGACTAAGCCCAGGAGGTGTAGGCCGGTGTAGAAATTCAAGGAAACTGAGGCAAGACCAAGCAGGACCAACCACCTGGCCCAACAGAGGTGGAGCTTGGCCCTGGCACAAAGCCCAGTTCAGAAACTAATGCTGGGAAGATGAGTAAATCAAAGAAAACAGCAATCAATATAAAATATTTTTTTTGAGGCAATCAGGCTTAAATGACTTGCTCAGGGTCACATAATTAGTAAGAGTCTGAGGCTGGATTTGAACTCCTGACTCCAGGTCTGATGCTCTATCCACTGTGCCGCCTAGCTGCCCCAATATCAAACATTTTTGCAAATTAAAAAGAAAGTTTGCCTTCTCAATGGGTGGAGGAGGGGCTAGAAGGAGAAAGAAAATTTGGAACTGAAAATAAAAATTAAATTTTTTTTTTTAGAGAAGTTAGAGATTCTCCTAAGGAAGGTGAGAGTAGCTCTGTTACAACTGCAGAGGATAAAAGGAAAACAATAGATTTTTCATAAGGAATACATGAATGAAGAAATGTAGCACCTAGAAGAAATTAGAGCAGTTAGGTAGCACAGTGGTTATAATTCTGGGCCTGGAGTCAGGAAGACCTGAATTCAAATCTAACCTCAGATACTTACTAGCTGGATGACCCTGGGCAAGTCACTTAACCCTATTTGCTTCATCTGTAAAATGAACCGGAGAAGGAAATGGCAAACCACTGTAGTGTCTTTGTCAGCGGGGTGTTCTTTCTAGAAAAGAGAGCAAGTCTGAAAACTTTGTGCAACTCTGTTTCACTTAAATCCAACTCATGATGAGTCAAGACATGACTCATCATGTCATTAGTCCTTTTCAAAAAGGAAGGACAAAAACAATTGTCAAGTGCTTAGGACAGTGCCTGGCACATAGAAAGTGCTACAGAATTATTAACTATTTTGGAGCCTGGTGGAATAGTGGATAGAGCGCTGAACCTGTAGTCAGGAAGACCTGAGTTCAAATTTGGCCTATACACTTAGTAAATGTGTGACCCTGGGCAAGTCACTTAACCCTGCTTTTCTCAATTTCCTCATCTGTAAAATGAGCTAGAGAAGGAAATGGCAAACCACTCCAGTATCTTTGCCAAGAAAATCCCAAATGTGGTCATGAAAGTTGGATATGAATGAAACAACAACAACAACAACAGTAAAGGTACTTAATAAATGTTTATTGATTGATTGATTTTCTCATCTGTAAAAAGGGAATAATAATAACACCTCCCAGGATTGCTGTGAGGATCAAATGAGATAATAAAGTATATGCCTGTAAAACCTATAAAGGGCCTGGCACATGAGAAGTGTTATATAAGTGTTAGTTGTTATTATTTTTATTATTGAAGCAGGAGATAGAAAATGAAATAAAAACTCTGGAAGAAAGAACTAGAAGGCAAATAAGTAGCTTAGAAGAGAAAAAGATGGACATCCTGAAAACTAGATTAGACCAAACAAATCAATAATTCCATGAAACATCAAGAAATATTAGAACAAAATCAGAAGATTGAAAAAACGGAAGAAAATGTATGAGATCTGAGATAAACAATCATTGATCCTAAAAAAAAGTCAAGGGGAGATAAATTGAGGCTCCTTGGATCTCTGAAAACTCCACTGGAAGCATTCTGCTACCCTGATACTACCCCATTAATAACTACTGTTTGAGACCAGACTTTTTTTTTTTTTTAGTCAATTGGGATTAAGTGACTTACCCAGGGTCACACAGCTAGTAAGTGTCAAGTGTTTGGTCTGTGGCCGGATTTGAACTCAGGTCCTCCTGACTTCAGAGCTGGTGCTCTATCCACTGCGCCACCTAGCTGCCCCGAGACTAGACTTCTAATCAAATCTGAATCCATCTGGCTGTATTAATCCACATCTTTCATCTTCTTCATGAAAACACCATGATATACTTTATCAAAAGCTTTGCTAAAATCTTGTTGTTTGGTTGTTTCAGTCATGTTTGACTCTTTGTGACCCCATTTGGAGTTTTCTTGGCAAAGATACTGGAGTAGTTTGCCATTTCCTTCTCCAGCTCATTTTATAGATGAAAAACTGAGGCAAACAGGGTTAAGTGACTTGCCCAGGGTCACCCAGCTAGTAAGTGTCTGCCACTGGATTTGAACTCAGGTCTTCCTGACTCTAGGTCTGGTGCTCTATCCACTGCACCACCTAGCTGCCCCAAATCTAGGTAATCTAGGTAATCTAGGTAAATCTTGCTAAAATCTAGGTAAACCACATTCACAGCATTTTCCTTATTTACTAATTTTTATAATCCTTTCAAAAATGGAAAAAATTTTAGTTTGGCATGACTTTGGTAGAAGCCATGCTGATTCCCTTTAATGATCCTCTCTAGGATTTTCCCAGGAATCCAATTCAAGTTCATTGGTCTATAGTTTGCGGACTCTATTCTCTTTCCTTTTTGGAAAATCCTGACAACATTTGCTCTTCTCCATTATTGTGTTACCTCTTCCATTTTCCAGCATCTTTCTAATATCTCTGATGGTGGCACTCCAGTCATATTTGCCAGGTTTTTCAGGTCCCAAGGATGTGATTCACTGGAGCCAGGTCACTTGAATTCATCAAAGGTAGCTATGATCTCTCTCTTACAATCTTTTTTCTTACCATGTTAGTCATTTTTATTTTGTTATTTCCAATGCAGTCAGTCAGTCAACAAGTATTTATTAAGCACCTGCCTCGGTGGCTCAGTGGATAGAGTGCTGGGTTGGGAATCAGGAAAACTCATCTCCCTAAGTTCAATTCTGGCCTCAGAGACTTACTGGATGTGTGACCTTGGGCAAGTCACTTAACCCTCTTTGCCTCAGTTTCCTCATCTATAAAATGAGCTGGAGAATATGGCAAAATCACTCCAATATCTTTGCCAAGAAAACCCCAAAATGGAGTCATGAAGAATCGGACACAACTGAAAACGACTGAACAACGGCAAATGTGCCGGACACTGTGATGAGTGCTGGGGATACAAATTGAGGTAAAAGACAGCCCCAAAAGTAATTTTTCCTTCTCAGGGGAAAAAAACCATGATAAAAGATGAGCAAGTCTGCCTTCTCTCTGTTGTTAGCTATCATCATCTATTCACCCTGAGCAAAAATCCTACCCCTTCTTGGATTATTATTTTTTTCCCAATAGAGCTAAAAAAAAAAAATCCTTAGTATCCTTTGCCAGCATCAATTCATTCTTTTTTTTTTTTAGGCAATTGGGGTTAAGTGACTTGCCCAGGGTGACACAGCTAGTAAGTATTAAGTGTTTGGTCTGAGGTCAGATTTGAACTCAGGTCCTCCTGACTTCAGGGCTGGTGCTCTATCCACTGTACCACCAAGCTGCCCCAAAGCTTACTTTTTTTTTTTTGGCTAATGGGGTTAAGTGACTTGCCCAGGGTCACACAGCTAGTAAGTGTCATGTGTCTGAGGCCAGATTTGAACTCAGGTCCTCCTGAATGCAGGGCTGGTGGTCTATCAACTGCACCACCTAGCTGCCCCCCTTAACTCATTCTAAGCTTTAGTATTCTTGGTGCTGTTTGGACAGCACCATGCCTCATTATCAAATGAGATAGTATTTGTCAAGTGCTTAGCTTAGTGTCTGGCACATAATAGGCACTTCATGAAGGCTTCTCCCCTTCCTTTGTCCTTTCCCACACTCATATCAATCTTCTGGTATCAGGCTTTATTTCCATCTTCTGTATATTCTTCATAAAATCTAAGTCAATTGGTGAGTTTTCTATGCATCCACATTGTCCTCTTCAGACAAATTCCATTTTCAACCTTGGACTGGAATGCGCATGTGCACGCATGCGTGTATGGTTGCATGTTCAGAATTTTATTCTTGAGCATCTCCTCCCTCCTTGGCTAACTTCTGCTGAGATATTTTAGTCCATGGGAACCTATCTGACTTTCCTCTGAACTGTTTGAAATCTGCTTTCTCCAAATCTAGAGTGTGTATCAGATTATACCCAGTTTTTCATTATATTTTATTTTTACTTTTTTTTAAGCTTTTGAGTTTTAATTTTTCTCCCTCTCCCTCCTCACCTCCCTCCCCAAGATGGCCCATAATCTGATATAGGCTATACATATACATTTT
>NW_020954575.1:15693198-15701394 GCF_900497805.2 Vombatus ursinus | reverse complement strand
CAATATTAGTACCTAACTGATTATGTTATTCCCTTCTTGAGCCAAATCTGATGAGAGTAAGTATACCCAGTTTTTCTTTCCTTTTCTTGTATATACTCTCCTCCTTGACGTCAAGGTCCTCTTTGAGAACGAAGGACAAACAGCAACAATCACAATGACAACAAGAAGATAGAATGGTCATTTCCCCCAAGGTCCTCATCATTTCTGCTCTACCAACCAATTCCTCCCTATTAGTGAGAATTAGATCCTATAATCTGCCTGTCCCATACTCTATTTATATTATACCTGAGTACTTTTTTCATTCCTTTTTAGGGGGCCCCTAGACATGAACCAATTAGTAAAATTATCCCTGGATCACTGGAATTTGAGCCTAATAAGCTAATTAATGAATGTGGGAACAAGGGATTTAGCCACTTCCCATTAGAAGACATCTCTAAGGTTAGACTTTGATGGAGGCTCAGTACAGAACAGAGAGATACATAGAACCCTAACTTCTGCAGTATTCCTTAGGATTTAAAGAACATGACCTACTCAGAACTCCTTGGCTGCTTAGACCAAAACTCCTGGTCCGTGGTCACCATTCCTCTATGATGCCATTCCCCAGTATGAATGTAAACTCCAAGATGGGACATTTGGGGTAGACCCTTTGGGAAAGCTTCCTTCCTTCCTTCCTTCTTTCCTTCTTCTCTTTCTTTTTTTCCTTCTATCCTTCCTTCTTTTTCCTACCTCCTTCCTTTTCTTTCTTCTTTCTTTTCTTCCTTCCTTCCTTTCCCTTTCTTTCTTTTTTCCTTTTACCCTTCCTGTCTTCTTCCCTCCTCTCTTTTTCTTCTTTCTTTTCTTTCTTTCCTTCCTTTCTCTCTCTCCCTTCCTTCTTTCCTTCTCTTTCTTTTTTCCTTCTATCCTTCCTTCTTTTTTCCTTCCTACTTCCTTTTCTTTCTTCTTTCTTTTCTTTCCTTCCTTCTTTTCTTTCTTTCTCTCTCTTTCTTCCTTCCTTCCTTCTTTCCAATGGGCATTGTTGGCAGCCTGAAGAATCAGAATCAGAATGGAATCGGGGCCAGTTGGGCAGAGTCCAAGATGGTCCCCTGTTTAATTAAGTGGAGACTTGAGTTATGAGGTGCACATCGCCACCCTCTAGGCCCTGGCTCTGAGGACAGAAGGCAATTTCTCTCTTTGCAGTTTAAATTCACTTTATTCCACTTATCTCTTGCACTACTCTCCAATAGGGTCTATATTTGCACTTCTTGTCAAGAGTAATGTGTGAGTGAGTGGATTTCTCATCTCGTTAAGCCAATCTCACAAATCTAAGGCCTGGGGAACATTGAGGATTATACTTTTAAACATCTTTTCTTCTTTTTATTAGTTTTCATTTTTTTATGGAGGGGAGGTAAAATAGGGGAGGGGTGACCAAATTGAGTTTTATCAATGGGTTTTATAAAAAACAGAATTTTCACCTTATACCTCCAAACCTTCCTAGACTTAGGTGTTCCCTCCTGATTTCCCTATGTTTTAGAAGCTACTGGGATTTATTTCTCATACTTACTCTCATCTATCTTATTAGTGAACCCAGGCTGGATTTATCTGGTAATTTACAACTCTAGCTGTTAATTTAAGATCTAGGGGCCATGCAGAATGAGAGCTCAGTAGATGCTGTCGATGTTGATGCAGAAGGATTCTGGGCTTAGGTGGAGGAAGGTGGTGGTGGGAAGGGTAGTTAGAGAGGAACAGATAGGAGAGGATGTCCAAAGGTCTGATTACCAGAAGAGGGAGGGCTCCAGTGCATTAGGGATGGGGTAGGGGACACAGATAGACCTATGAGGACACTACTGAAAACTTTGCATAACCAATCATCGAGCAGAGCAGGGATGAAAATAACTTAGATTTCTCACCTGTGCCTTGTGTAATAGCAACATTTCATGTTCCTTGTCCCCTTCCACCATTTCTTGTGGGATATTTCTTTCTGGCTGATTATTCTCAATTTCCTTGCTTTTCCATTTAAACAGATCTACCCGTTAGGGGCTTCCTGAATGTGTCTCTTCCAAGATAACCGTTTTAAAACTGCTCCCAGTGTGCTCTGGACTGACAATTGACCAGAGCATGCACTTATCATTCTAAATTGTGTGAGCATCTTCCTCAAATGGATGGAAAAATGGGAAACTGATGGGACAGAGTACTTTTCCCCCTTGAGATTGAGAATGTAAAGTGTACTTAATTAAAACAATAAATCTGACTTTTTTTCCTTACAGTTAAACTAATCTATTTTATGATTAAAACAACAACAATAAACTACAACACAATGCTTCCCTCTTTTTTTCTTACCAGTATGTTGTACCAGATGGATGGATATTCAGCACTGGTCACTTCATCTTGTAGGATTATTCCATTGGGTGGGGGCACCTTAGAGAATGTCTAGTCTAACTCTCCCATTTAGCAGTTGAGTAAAATGACCTGTCTGAGATCACAGAGATAACTGAGCTAAGGACCTGCTCAAACCTGGTTCTAGGTAGAGCCAAGGCCCTTCTGTGATTCTCCTCTTCCTCCTTCTACATGTAGTTTTTCCTGATAGAATGTGAGCTCCTTAAGGGGACTTTTGGAGTTTTATTTGCTTATCCCTGGTGCCTAGCACAGTGCCTGCCTGGCACATAGTAGGTTTGCTGGTTGATTGATTGATTGCTGTTTTCCCTGGTCTTACTACAAGGTCAGTTTGTTTTGCTGGTTTTTTTCCCCTGGGATCTTCTATGATATGACATCCTAGGTTTATAAAGTGAGCATGCCTTTTCTTCCATCTTCTAATAATAATAATGATAACAATGCCAGCAATAACAAACAATATTAATACCAGTGTAATATTTCTAGTATGTAATACATGGGTGCAATACCAGCATATGATACACTAGTGTAATGGAAAAAGTCCTACCTTTGGAAGATTTGAGTTCTAGTCTCAGTTCCACCATGGTTGATTGTGTGACCCTGGACAAGTCATTTCTCTTCCTCTTAGCCTCAGTTTCCCCATCTGTAAAATGGGGGTGATAATAGCACTTACTGGGGCACCTGGGTGTCGAAGTGGATAGAACATTGGTCCTGGAGTCTGGAGGACCTGAATTCAAATCTGGCCTCACAGACTTACTAGATGTGTGACCCTGGGCAAGTCACTTAACCCTGATTGCCTCCAAAAGAATAGTACTTACCTCTTGGAGTTGTTGTAAAGTTAATAATAATAATTAGAGCTAGCATCTATATAACATTTTACATATACCATCTCATTTATTTGTCTACCTCAATTTCCTCATCTAATGGCACTTACCTCTCAGAGTTGTTGTAAGACTAAAATGAGTGCTTTACAAATATCATCTCATTTTATCCTCACAATAACCCTGGGAGGTAAGTGCTATTATTATTCTCATTTTAAAGATAAGGAAACTGAGGCAGACTTAATGAGATAATGTATTATATTTTTAGACTGTACAAATGCTAGCCATTATATTCATCATCATTATTATTAATATAACCTAAAAATCTCTACCTTAAAGTTGTAAAGCTACAGTATGCTATCATGAAGAGAGAGCTTTGTAATTTGCTTTGGAAAGCCTTAAGGCACTATAGAAACATGAATTTCACCACTATCATTCACTAGATCTCTTATGAATGGCATTGGGACTATGGTTCTCAGTTTCCTTCATAACCTGGCTTCATCTGACATTCTAGGTAGAGAAGTCAATCCATCACTCAATCAACAAACATTTATTAAGTGCCTACTCTGTGCCAGGCACTGTGCTAAGCACTGGGGATACAAAAAGAGGCAAAAGACAATCCTTGCCCTCAAGGATCTTACTATGTAATGGGGAGGCAACATGCAAACAAACACATAAGAAGTAAGCTACATAAATAGATAAATGAGCTAATTAATAGAGAGAAGGCACTGGAATTAAGGGGGCTTAGGGAAGGCTTCTTGAAGGTAGGATTGTAGCAAGGACTTAAAGGAAGCTGGGAGGTCAGTATTAGGAGTTGAAGGGGGAGAGCATTCCAGGCATGGGGGACAATCAGAGAAAACATCCAGAACTGAGAGATGGAGGTCCTGTGATGGGAAGGGAAGGTTAGGGAAGAAGCTTTTATATGCCACCTACTATGTGCCATGGGCAGCTAATTGGTGAAGTGGATAGAGAACCTGGCCTAGAGTCAGGAAGACTCATCTTCCTGAGTTCAAATCTGGCGTCAAGCATGTACTAGCTGTGTGCACCTGGCCAAGTCCCTTAACTTGGTTTACCTCAGTTTCCTCATCTGATGAGTTGGAGAAGGAAATGGCAAACTGTTTTAATATCTTTGCCAATAAAATCCCAAATGGGTCACCAAGAGTTGGACACAACTGAAAACAACTGAACAACTCCAGTGGTACAATGATGGAGTGCTAGGGCCTGGAGTCAGGAAGACCTGAGTTCAAATATGCCTTCAGATACTAGGCAAATCCCTTAACCCCTGCCTTCCTTAATTTCCTCCACTGTAAAATGGGGCCAATAATAGCACCTACCTTCCAGGGTTGTTAAATGCTTGTTTACTTCCTTCTTTCCATTTATTAAGCACTTGCTATGGGCTAAGCAAAGAAAGGTTAAAAAAAAAAAACAAACCAACAACGAGTTCCTGCTCTCAAAGATTTCTTGGTTTGCTGGGACAGACAACATGTAAACCAGGATCATCTTTTATCATGTATATATAGCTCAAGCACCATCATCTTTCCTGATCCCCTTGTCTACTAGTGCCCTCCCTTTTATACTGTGCTGTGGTATGTGAGGTGTTCCAGGAGGAATGGCGTGGGGCTTGCCGAGCCCTTTTCATGGATGCTTATCTACCTTTGGTGTCTACCTGGCCCTCACCTCTCACCTGTGACTCCAAGAAGCTATAGCATGTGCAGCAGCCACACCCCAGTAAAATCATCTTGGCAGATGGGCTAAACCAGGTTGAAGGTAAACTGACAAGCCTCAGATCCATCCATGAGTTAGAGGGATGTCTACCCCAAGCCTGTGAAAACTTTCCCTTGGGGGGGGGCAGCTAGGTGGAGCAGTGGATAGAGCGCTGGCCCTGAAGTCAGGAGGACCTGAGTTCAAATCTGATCTTAGACCAAACACTTAATACTTACTAGCTGTGTCACCCTGGGCAAGTCACTTAACCCCAATTGCCCAAAACAAAACAAACAAACAAAAAACAACAAAAAAACTTTCCCCTGGCAAAATGGGTGGATGAGAACAATTTATCCTAATGGCCCTGAAGGTGGCTGTGAAGACACTGTGAAGGCCTTAGAGCTTGGTCGGACATTGAAGATGCCAAGGTCATCCGTTACATCCTAGGCCATCACTAGTCATTCTGACTTGGGTCCTTCCACTGGACTTTGATGACTCTGGAGGAGAGAGTGAGGCTGACGACTTTGTGCAGCTCTGCCTCACGTAAATCCAATTCACTCATGATGTCATTGGTCTTTGAAAACAAAGGACAAACAACAACAACAGATGAGAAAGCACAGGCCAAGGTCACATAGGCTGTAAACTAACACTTTTCTCCCATCTTGGCCTAGGCGAGGACACTGGGTTTGGGATATTGCATTGATAGCCAGGCTTCAAGTCAGAAGACTCATCTGCCTGAGTTCAAATCTGGCTTGTAGTAGCAGTGTGACCCTGGGTAAGTCATTTAACCATGTTTGCCTCAGTTTCCTCATCTGTAGAATGAGCTGGAGAAGGAAATGGCAAACCACTCTAGTATCTTTGGCAAGAAAACCGCAAATGGGGTCACAAAGAGTCAGACACAATTGAAAAATGACTAAACAACATAATGGCCAGATACAGTTGAGCTGTGGTTTGGCATTGCTAAACTGCTTTTTGGGGGATATTTCTTCTAAAACCTTGGTTACAAAGGATAGCTCATTGGGTAGAGGTAGAGGATATAAGTACCCCAGCCTTGTTTATAGAAGCTTTATTACAAAGTGATGAAAAAACAAAAATGACCAACAAAGTAGGATAAAAAAATCCTAGGAGACCTACCCCCCAACATCCCCCAAAACCAAAATACTTCTTCCCCTTTATTCTCTTTTTCAGTCATGAACGGGGGAATTCCTTTTCAGTCTTCACTAGAAAAGAAAAGTACAGGACTCTAGATTTAGAGATAGAAGAAACCTTAGAGGTTATTTAATTCAATCTTCATTTATGTATGTATTCATTTTTATCTATTTCTATATCTAGCTACTTAATTTACCCATTCATTCCCCCATGCAGACATTTCTTTCTTTCTGTTTATATATATATATATATATATATATGCATGTATACATATATATCCAAATCTTTTTATTGGGTTTTGAGATAATATAATAGCAAAAGACTTTAATAGATGCAAGCCAGTAGCTCCCTGGCCAGAGTATTGTGTTGAATACAGAGAAGTAACATTTTTAGAAAATAACTGATAGATACTGGGTGAGATTAGAAGGGGGAGCAAAGAAGAGACAATCCCTAATTTTTATACATAAGGAAATTGAGGCTCACAGAGTTCAGAAACTTATCAAAGGTCACACAGGTTATAAGTGGCAGAGCTGAACTGGGATCCTTATTTGTTTCCCACATGTCTCATGATCTGAGCAGCTGTGCCTGCAGGATACTCTTATGGATGAGACATGAAGCCTGTCCCATTAAAAACAAGAGATTCTTATGGAGAGATGTGAGGGGAGCTGCCCTCTAAAGGAGTCGTCAGTCCTACAGCTCAGGTCATCTTCCTGAAAATGTTTAATGTCTGAAGGTGAAATGGGAGATGTCTGAGCCAGCCCCATGATTAATCTTTCTTATAGGAGCCTGGTCCAACCTGTAAGACAGGATTTCTTCTTCTTCTTTTAAATTTTTAATTAATTTATTTTTAATATTCATTTAAATTTTTTTTGAGTTCCAAATTCTCTTTCTCCCTCTTGTCCCTCCCCCATTCATTGAAAAGGTAAGCAACATGATATCAATTATACACATGAAGTCATGCAAAACATTTCCATATTAGTCATGTTGCAAAAAAAAAACGATAAGAAGTGATAAACATAAAGAAAGGGAAAAAATATGCTTTAATCTGCACACAGAGTTCATCAGTTCTCTCTCTGGAGGTGGATAACAGTTTTCATCATTGGAATTGTAAGACAGAGTTTCTTGATCTTTTTTGTGTCATTGACCCTTTTTGGAGTCTAATGAAACCCATGGACCCTTTCTTGGAATGTTTTTAGATGCATAAAATAAAATACATAGGACTACAAAGGAAATCAACTATATTGAAATATAGTTATTAAAATATTAAAAAAAATAAATTCACAGAACCCAAGTTAAGAATTCCTTGCTAAAATGAAAATATCATGAATCCTCTCCTGCTCAGTCTCTAGCATTAGAAGAACACAAAGCAGGAAGGAGGGAGAGGAATTGACATTGTTTTTTGTTAAAAACAGGTGCCTATTTTCAATTTCATCCACACTCCTGCTAATGGTACATCTGAGAGGTGTTAAGTGATAGGAACTGTATTTAGGGTGCAAGTCGGGGAGGAGAGGAGGAGTTTTTGATATACTTCCCATTCTTACATGTCAAAAGCCTCGCTTCTTTTAGGACTAGCCTAATTTCTTTCAAGCCCTGATAGATTTGTATGACTATTTTACAGTGGAATCACAAAAGGCCCTTCCTGTATGGTACTAGCTTCCAGAACTGTCCTGAGACCCAGGTGATTCATTTGGAACAACCCAGAGCAGAGGGTTCTGGATACAGTCAATATTTTTTGATGAATGGTGATGAGGGGAAACAAATATTTTTGCTTTCCTGTGACTTGTCTTCTGAGCTAAGAAGGTAAGAGTTAAGGTTCCTTAGAACATCAAAAGAGTCATGATTTTATTAGCAGGATAAAATCAGATCGGTATTTATTTTATCAGAGGTCAACCTTGATATTAACTTTGTATGTATCTTATCTTTTAAGAAAAAAATCTGTGTACCTATGTTGTTTCTTCCAAATGAAATATGAGATACTAGAGAGTAGAGGTTGTTTTCATTTTTTTGGTCTCTGTATCTATCCCCCAAATGAATGAATCACCTAGTCAGCAGATATTTATCAAGCATTTATTAAGCATTAGGGATACAAACACAAAAAAATAAAACAATCTGACACAGTAATAGCACTTCTAGGTCTGTTCCCCAAAGAGATCATAAA
>NW_020954575.1:15673496-15693075 GCF_900497805.2 Vombatus ursinus | reverse complement strand
TGTATGGTCTGATGCTTAGTGAAGTGAGCAGAACCAGGAGAATGTTGTACACAGTAACAGCAACACTGTAAGATGACTAACTTTGATAGACTTAGCTCTTCCCAGCAATGCAAGGATCTAAGACATCTCCAAATGTCTCATGATGGGAAATACTATCCACATCCAGAGAAAGAACTATGGAGTTTGAATGAAGATTGAAGCACACTATTTGCTCTTTTTTCCCCTTCTGTTTTGTTTTGTTTCTTCTTTCTTGTAGTTCCTCCTATTGGTTCTATTTCTTCTTTACAACATGACTAGTGTGAAAGTATGTTTAATAGGAATATATATGTCGAGCCTATATCAGATTGCACACCATCTTGGGGAGGGAGGTGGGAAAGGAGGGGGAGAAAATTTAAAACTCAAAAGCTTATGAAAGTGATTGTGGAAAACTAAAAATAAATAAATTAATTAAAAAAAATAATACTCTCAAGATGAATACATTCTAATGGGGAAGACATGTGTAGATGAAACATATATTGGGAGAGGGAATAATCATTTAAATATGTACTAGAAGGGAGCTATTCCACCTATCCTCAGGGCTTTTAGGGTAGCCCTAAAGGGTTGGAGGTTGTTCCTCTAATATTGTAGCTCATGGTCTGATTAGCCACAGTTGGAAATACTGTACATTGACCCAGATATCATGGGTTTTTTGGGGTATTCTTTGGTCTTCTTCTGGTATGAAGGACAACAACGGAGATCTCATGAGGTCTCAACCAGTTTGTTCCCCCTCCCTGCTATGATTACCAATTTGTATTAATTAGTCAGCCAAACTTGCTTAGCTTTTAGAAATAGGAGTTGACTATTATGATATAGTTGGTATAAAACATCCCTTCCCAAAGCCTACGACATAGTGTTGACACCATTGTGTTCAGAGTCCAGGGGAAAGTGGGCTGAAGCTTAAAAGAGAACAGGCAGCAAGGGATTTACTTGGTAGCTCCTGGTTCCTGGGAGTCTTTTTAATCCCCTTAATGGGGTCCCCATGAAGTCACCCTCAGATATGTTGTATGTTTTTTAAAATTTATTTTATTTTTTAATTTTAAAAATTATTTTTATTTTTGTATGTCTTTTGCTGTTCCTTTTTTTAATAATATTTTCTCTGAGTTACATGTAAAGACAATTTTTAACATTCTTTTACTGTTCTTAGTACCCAGTATAGACCAGATCCTTCTGTCCGAGGGATGACGCTAGTACTGATGGGAAGAAGGGAAGTGTAAAGAGCTCTGAACTCTTCCAAACTCTTAAGGTCCTTTTCTGGCCAAGATAGGCGATGGTGGCCAAGGCTAAATCTGAGGTACTCTTCTTGAGAAAAGGGGACTCTCTTCTCTCCCAGAGATTGGAAAGGGTTTTAAGAAGCTAAACCGAGGAATTTTTTTTTTTTTTAGTCCTAGAAACAGTAGGGAGCTATTGGAGTTGTCAGAGACAGAGAGTACTTGAACCCAGGTTTTCCTGACTTCAAGACAATCTTACATGCCATGCTGCCTCTCCTGATAATTTAGGAACATAATTTTTAAGCTATAAATTATTTTAGAAATCATCTAGTCTAACTCCTTCATTTGATTTCTGAGGAAACTGAGGCCCAGAGAAAAGTAGCTTGCATGGGTAGTCAATCCAATACTTTTCATTAAAGCACCTACTATGTGCCAGATACTGGGGACACAATAAAAAGAAAGATAGTTCTTGCCCTCGAGGAGCTTACAGTCTAAAGTGGGAGCCAACATATACAAGCAGACAGGAAAGTCAGTGGTGGCTGGGGAATATTCGCAGGGGCATCTCACTCTATGGAGTTGAAACCAGACAGGACAGCAGATGCAAAGTAGAGTGAGTTGAATCTAGTTTTTTGACCTCTACGAAGGATGGCATTGGGAGGAGTTTGGTGTCAGTTTCAGTTACAAGATTGAACCAAAGCCAGTCCTTTTTTCCACTGCAAACTTTTGTCTCAAACAGGCTCACTACGACATACAATTTATTCTGTTCCCACATCTCCTTCAGATCCTTCTTCCCTCTTTCCTCTTGAAACATCATCTTTCCAGCCACAATTCCTTTCCCCTTCCTTTTTCTTTGGATCTGTCTTGCTGTGTAGCCTTGGTCCGGATAGATTCTGTTCCGCTGAGATGAGCCATTTATTAGCGAGTATGAGACACAGTCAAGTGACCTGGCCTCTAGACAGGGCCATCTGGACACTCCGGGGAAGCTCTAGTACATTTCCAAGTGACCAGGAATTGCATTAGTGGTGTTCCCCCTGAGTGGAGACCAAGTTGTACGTAAAAATTCTGGGTCCTGACTTTGTATTTAACATAACATTAAAGACACTCCTGGTATGGAACAAACCACATAGAATAAAGAAAGGGGTGGAATTTGTTTTGTTGTTTCAATTCTCGCTCAGAGATGGATGCACTGCTTCCTCCTGGGTTTGAGATAGGTAAAATTTCTCCCTGAGAAGGAAAATACAAAACGGGGAGCTGATCTGTGGTTTAGAGGTTGTCAGCCTCAGAGAATTAGCCACAAGCAATTTGACCTGTGTCTCTGTTGTTGCAACATGAGGTCTTTGTGACCCCATTTGAGGCTTTCTTGGCAAAGATACTGGAGGGGTTTGCGATTTCCTTCTCCAGCTCATTTTCCAGATGAGGAGACTGAGGCAAACGGGGTTAAGTGATTTGTCCAGGGTCACATAGCTAGTGAGTGTCTGAGGCCAGATTTGAATCCCGGAAGCTGAGTCTTCCTAACTCCAGGCCAGGTGCTCTATTCATCGTACCACCTAGCTTCTCACTGAGTGAGACTTCAAAGAATGTCATTGCTGCTTTAAAAAAAACTGTTGCTACTTCCCAATGACTCGCCACCCTTCCCTCCTTTCCCCCCAATAGAACCCTTCCTTGTAACCAAGAGGTCCAGTTAAGCAAAGCAAATAAATCCATCAGTCACGTCTGATAATGTATGTCATTTTAATTTTTTTTCTTCAGAGCAGCAGGACACATGCTTGTGAAACTTCCTTCATTCAATCATTTAATTCATTCATTCAACCACCCTATAAACACTTACTGAGTGCCTACTACTTCCATTGATCAGTATTAGGCACTAAATGTGGTACTCAGTCAAAAAAACAAAAAAAGAAATTATTAAGCATCTACTATATGTAAGACACTATGCTAAGAGCTGGGGAGAAACAAAAAAAAAAAGACAAAAATATGGTTGCTGTTCTCAAGGAGTTCACAGTCTAATGGAGGAGACAATGTGCAAACAACCATGTCCATTCAAAATGCATCGAGTGTACAGGAGAGGTAATCTCAGATCAAAGGCACTAGTGGTGGGCAGGTTTGGGATGGGCCAATTGCAGAAGATGGCATTTGAGCTGAGTCTTGAAGGAAGCCAGGAGGCAAACATGGGGAAGGAGAGCATTCCAGGCATAGGACAAGGACAGAGCCAAGAGATGAGGATCTGTAAAATGACAAGCTTAAATGAAAAGATCTCTAAAGTTCCATTTAGCTTTGAATCTTATGATTTTATATTGCTCATAGTGAGATCCCTAGATCCAAGGGAAATAAAGAAGCCCTGCCCTCGAAGAGTTTACAGTCACATAGAAGAAGAGGGGAGGGAATAAGTATTTTTATAGTGCCTGCTATGTGTAGCTAGATGGCAAAGTGGATAGAGCTCCAGGCCTGGAGTAAGGAAGACTTGAGTTCAGATCCTGCCTCAGACATTATTAGCTGGGTGACCCAGGGCAAGTCACTTAACCCTGTTTGCCTCAGTTTCCTCATCTGGAAAATGAGCTGGAAGAGGAAATGGCAAATCACTCTAGCATGTTTGCCAAGAAAACATCAGATGGGGTCATGAAGAGTCAGACATGGCTACATGAAGTGACTGAACAACAACAACCCTATGTGCCAGGCACCGAGGTAAGTGCTTTACAACTGTTGTCTCATTTGATTTGTCTCACAACAACCCTTTGAGCTAGGTGTTGTTATTATCCCCATTTTACAGTAGAGGAAATTGAGGCAAACAGGGTTAAATGACTTACCCAGGATCACATAGATAGTAAGTGTCTAAGGCTGGATTTGAACTCAGATCTTTCTGACTCTGGGCCCAGCAAAGGATCACAGAATCTTAAAATTGGGAAGGACCTCAGTGACCATTTCATCCAATCCATTCCGGAAAAAGAACCCCCACTTTCACATACCCCATAAATGGACATTCACATAGCATAGCTTGAAAGTATAGTAGCACAACTGAGATAGACAGAATTCTATAATTTTAGGTAGCATTTCCTCTCCCTCCTTTTTTTTTGCACATGAAACTGTAAATCTATTATGGATGACTTCTATTCCTTTAAATGTATAATAGGGACCTTAAAGCAGCTAGGTGGCACTGTGGATAAATCACTGGGCCTGGAGTCAGGAACATCTGAGTTTAAATCCAGCTTTAGACACACTTACTAGCTGTATGATCCCAGGTCAATTACTTAACTTGTTTGCCTCAGTTTCCTCATCCATAAAATGGGGATAATAACTCCACCTACCTTGCAGGGTTGTTGTGAGAATCAAATGAGACAATATTTGTGAAGTACTTAGTGCAGTTCCTGGTACATAGTAGAAGGTATATAAATGCTTATTCCCTTCCCCTTGGCTTCCATTTTATCCAACCCATATGTGAAAAGGAATGTTGATTCTAATATCTATTAATATCTGACCAGAGTCTTCCAGCCTCTTCATAAAGACCTGGAATGAGGGAGACCCCCTACTTCCCAAGGCAGCCCATTTCACATTTGGACAGCTCTAAGGATTAGGAAAATATCGCTGACATTAAGCCTACATTATCTTCTCTGTAGCTTTACGGCTTTGTCCCAGGTTTTCCCCTCTGGGGCCAAACAGAACAAATCTAATGCCTTCTCCCCAAGACAGTTCCTCAGGCAGTTGAAGAAAGCACTCTTGTGTCCCCTGAGTCTTCTCCAGGATGAATACCCTAGCTCCTTTCACGCATCCTTATGGACTCATGGCCTTCATCCCTTGGCATGTCCTTCTCAGGACGCTCTCCAGCTTATTGATGAGACACAAGGTACCATGCAGTGCACACAGTAGGTCCCTAATGATCTGTATGCATGGATCTGCTTCTCACACAAGTCCCTATCATTTAAGACAGAACGGGAGCAGTGCCATGTCATTTTCCAATTAGATAACAGACTCAGGAATCTGCGCCTGCTGAGTTATTCCTGCTTCGCTAGCAATGAAACTTATGTGCTTCAGTTCCTTCCTTGTTCCTCTCAGGACCTGCACTCCCCGTCCCGCTCCCTCCCTTCTCCCCCCAAGTCTCCCACCTTCTCCTCAGCTATTTCCTCCCAAGCACCTAGGTTGAGAAAAGCCAGTTCCTTTTCTCAGCTTCTCACCTTGATGCTGGCCTGGTTTATGGTTAATAGCAAGCTGGCCTCAGGGACATGGGCTCTGACAGCGACAGGAACAAACTCCAACATCTGAGGATGGGGTGAGCCTCAGGCCAGACAACTGGGTCAGTGGAGGGGGGAGGGAAGGGGGTGGGGATAGGGGAAAGGGGGTACTCAGTTGGGGACTGCCAGTTTCTGATAATAAATAAACGGATAAATAAAGGAAGAGAGAGGAAGGGGTTAGGGAAGGAACCCAGCTGTTTGCAAGGTTCAGGTTTCCTCACATCTGGAGTGAAACAAGGCAGGCAGGACCCCTTCAATGGGTCCTTGTTCCTTGAGAGGGAAGGCTGGGAGAAAGCTCCTAAGTCTTATTTGCTGCTGGTGGCTATGCCTGAGGCATGAATATAGTATTCTAGCTTGGAGACCATACGCCTCTGCCTTCTCCTCAGCTGGACTAAGAGGTGGGGGTGTGAGGAGGGGAAGGGATTAGCTTGGGACCTTCCATGGTGAGTGTGGCAAGACTATTAGGCTATTCTCTGCCTTCAGCACAGTCCCTTGGCCATACCCTCCCTGGGACACGGCAAAAGTGGCCATTGATGCCATTGGTTCTTTCTCCCTTAAACAAATAGGCAGCAGCAGAATTGGGGTATAGTGAGTGGCAGGTGCGTGTATATGTGAGAAAGGACAGGGACATGCCTAGACAGTCTGGTATAGTGGAAAAAGTTCTGGATTTTGAGTTAGAGGACCTGGGTTCAACTCCTGGCTTTGCCCTGTCCTAGCTAGATTTCAGATAGTTTTTATATAGTCCTTTAAGATTTGCAAAGCTGTTTACAAGTACTATTTTATTCTCACCACAACCCTGGGAGGTAGGTGTTATCATTATCCCCACTTTACAGACCAAAACTCTGAGACCGGGAGCGATTCATTGACTTGTCCAGTGTCACACAGTTAGTAAGTGTCAGAGGGAGAACTGAACTCAGGTCTTCTCCAGGTCCAGAGCGCTCTTTACTGGGCCACCTCGCTGTGTGCTCACGCTTGAGCAAATCTCTTCATCTATCTAAGGTCTCAAGTTTCTGAATGGCAATATGCCTGAGGTGGCTTTTTTTGTTTAGTTGTTTCAGTCGTGTTTGACTCTCCCTGCCCTATTTTTTGGGGAGGTTTTCTTGGCAAAGATACTGGAGTGGTTTGGCATTTCCTTTTCCAGTTCGTTTTACAGATTAAGAAACTGAGGCAAACAGAGTTAAATAACTTTCCCAGGGTCACACAGCTAGCAAGTGCCTGAGGCTGAATTTGAACTCAGGAAGAAGAGTCTTTCTGTCTCCAAGCCCAGGGCTCTATTCACTGTGCCATCTAACTGCTCCTAGGGTTGGATTAGATGATTTCTAGGGTCCCTCCAGCTCTGAATCCTAGGATCCTATCAATTTATAGACCTCAGTCTAGCACTGGACCTGATTTTAGAAGCTATTTTATTAGATCAGATGAGATATGTGTAAAGTGTTTAGAACAATGCCCGACACATAGAAAGTGCTTAAAAAAATGCTTGTTCTCTCTCCCTTCCTGCTGTGTTTCCAGATCAAATAGACCCAGTCTCTAGTTAAAGATCTTCAAAGTAGTAAAGTCTTTGTCTTCCTCTGGTCATTCTGTCTATTGTCCAAGGGTCCTCATTGTCAGAATCTTTCCCTATGCTCCTTAATAGAATTGGACCTAAAGTATTCCTGTGGGACACTTCTGACCTCATGGATAGCATGCCTTTCAGAGCCTTGAACGCTATCTAATATTCAGAACTCTCTCTTTCAGTTTTCTCTTTGTCTTCACCCCCTAGCCCCAGTTCTTCCCTCCTTTTAAATAAATGATTTTAAAAAGTATTTATTAAGTGCTTACTCTGGAGATACAAATAGAAACCCCAAGACAGACCCTGTTCTGGAGGACCTTGTATTCTACGTGGAGGAGGCAACATGTATAGAAATGTTCAGTTACAGGGGGGATGGCAAGGCCCGGTGATCCTTAGGGTACATTGGCAGGTCAGATGGTGATGTCTGAGGCATGTAGCAGCAGTGTAGCCAGTAAGGCCCAACTGGTCCTCTGTCTCAGCAGAAAAATTATGCTTGGTGACTCCCTGCTTATTCAAGCAATGTGAACATCTAGCCCCAGATGGATATAAGCTCCGTAAAGGCAGAGCCCATTTCATTTTATCTTTCCATCCTTACCTCCTAGTACAATGCTTGGAACAAAAAGTAGGTGCTTAATAAATGCTTATCAAATTATGTGAAATTGAAGTGGGCACAGGATCACACTAGATGCCCCTTCAAGGGCCAGGTTCCAATCCTCACATACTGACTTCTGAGAAAGCTGCTTCCCATAAGATTCCACAGCCAAAAATACTCTCCTTTTAGGTATTCCTGCCAACTCCATTTTATAATCTCCTCGCTGGGAAGAGAGGACAGCGCAGGCACTTTGTCTGCAGGAAGGAAGCAATTAAATTATTAGCACTTTGAGAAATTAAATGACATAACTTATGGCGGAATAAGTTTAGCAGAAAACGTTGTAATGTGAGAAAACAATTAAAAAGAATTATATAAGGTTGGGTGCGTTCCTTTATTGCAATAGAGTTAGCAGTTAATTGATTATCATCTTGTTATAATGCAGCAGGACAGCTTCAGGAGAGCTGAGAGAGGTGGCACTCAGGAAGCGTTTAGCGGGGTCCCTGAAACAGGACAGAGAGAGAGAGAGAGAGAGAAAGAGAGAGAGAGAGAGAGATGCTGAAACGCTCTCCTGATGGGGAGGAGGAAGAGGAAGAGGGGGAAGGGGAGAAAGAAAAGAGATTAGAGCGAAAGACGGTCGTCCCTTCTAAGATTATGGTATTCAGAACTGGAAAGAGACTTGGACTAAGTCTGACCTGAACCCTTCTTTTTATAGAGAAGGAGATGGAGGTCTGGAGAGAAGAAGGGACCTGTCCAAAGTCAAATAGGGAGTGAGTGAGTAGCGGAGTCTGGATTCAAAATGAGGTCAAAGGATTATAGATTTAGAAAAGGAAAGGACCTCAGTGGTCAATGCTCCCACCCCCACCTCATTTTACGGATGAGAAAAATGAGGCATAGAGATGTTAATTGCCTTGTTCTAGGTTACCCAGGTATTAAGTGGCAGGGGTGGTATTTGAACTAAGATCCTCTGATTGTTCTGCCCACTACATTTTGCTGCCCTCTCCCTGTTGTGGGCAGTTACAATGAAGAGTTGGCCTAGAGTCCTTTGAAATGACTTCATCTGAATTATTGGGCTGAATGTGCTCATGGTGGTCACTTGATACCTTGGTTGGAGGGGGAAAAGTAAAGGGTAAAGTGTTGATGCCCATCAGGAAGAAGTCAGGAAATGTGAATGGGGAAAAATGACCTACAACACTCCTTCTAGCTCTAAGAATCCTTGATTCTATAACAAAGGCTCTTAAAGGGAAGTTAGTTCCTTCCTTCCTTCCTTCCTTCCTTCCTTCCTTCCTTCCTTCCTTCCTTCCTTCCTCTTTCTTTCTTTCTCTCTCTCTCTCTCTCTCTCTCTCTCTCTCTCTCTCTCTCTCTCTCTCTCTCTCTCTCTCTCTCTCTCTCTCTCTCTCTCTCTCTCTCTCTCTCTCTCTCTCTCTCTCTCTCTCTCTCTCTCTCTCTCTCTCTCTCTCTCTCTCTTTCTTTCTTGGGTTTATGTGACTTGCCCAGGGTCACACAACTGGCAAGTGTCTGAGCCTTAATTTGAACTCAAGTCCTCCTGACTCCAGGTGCTCTATTCACTATGTCACCTAGCTGTCCCTGAGGGAAGTTTTGAAGAAGAAAATGCTGAGGATTTAGAGCTGAAAGAGACCCCAGAGAGCAGTTGGTCTGACCTCCCCCCCATTTTACAGATAAGGGTCATAGAATTTCAGTGCTAAGCCCCAGGTCACACAGGTAGTCAACACCAGAGGCTGGATTCCAACTTGGATATTTTAACTTTGGAGTCAGTGCTTTTTCCAGCTACCAAGATACCATCTAAATCTCAGTATCTTTAAGATGCTTCTTAAATGAAAATGCCTAGATTTCTGGGTGGAACGCTCAGTTCTGCATCTTTGTACTTGCACAGTGGATAGAAGACTGTGGCTGTAGTCAAGAAGACCAGAGTTCAGATCTGGCCTCAGTGATTTATTAGCTGTATGACCCTGGGCAAATCATTTGACCTCAGTTTCTTCTTTTGAAAAATGAGAATCACAATAGCCTTTACCTCCCAGGGTTGTCATGATGCTCAAATGAGATAACAATTATAAAGTGCTTAAGCACAGTACTTGGCACATAGTAGGCTCTTTATAAATACTAGCTATTGTTTTTAGTAGTAGTAGTTAGAGGTTGATAGAGGCCTTGACATTGTCAGGTCAGGGTCAGGATGACCTGGGTTCATCCTCTGAAACATATTAGCTGTATGACCCTAGGTAAGTCACCTCATCTTATAGTGCCCCAGGCAACTCACCCCCTTTATTGCACCCCTATATTCACAAAGGTAATTTCCTCACTAGGAATTTCCTAAGCCAAAGAAATCCCAAACCTTGCCCCCAAAATCCCTAGAATATTTTCAATTTTGTGCATCTAGTATCTTGAGCCTAACTACTGCCATTCTCCACATCCATTTCCTAGTATCCTGATATTCTCCAGCCCTGGAACCCATTGGAACTGGCCCATCTTGGCAAGGCATTTTTATACCATGAGGGCAACACTCATCCAAAGTGGATTTCTGATAGGTCTGGTTTGGAATCAAGAAGTGAAGCCTGGGAGAACTTGTATGAACTGATGCAAACTAAAGAAAGCAGAACCAGAAGAATGCCTTCCTACACTGGCTACCACTTGGGAAAGATAACAATCATGAAAGACCTAATGAGGACAATTACTAGTCATGGCTCCAGAGGTCTGAAGATCAAGCCTGCTTCATCCCTCTCAGCAGGCCAATGACAGACTCGAGGTGCAGGATGAGACACGTTTTCAGACAGGGGCCAATGTGTAGAATGATTGTCTTGCTTGATGATACACATTTGTTACAATAAGGGAATTTATTTATTAATTTATCTCTCTCTCTATCTATTGATTTATTTATGGAGGAGGAAAAATGATAGGGGGGAGGGAGACATGTAATGATACTGATACCAAAAAAGAAGAAAAGAGTGTCAATTAAACACTGATATAGTAGCAATGGTAATGTAGTAGGAAATATAAAAAATAAAAGATATACATTTTGTCTATTTAAAAAAAATACACAGAAGAGAGCCAAAGGAAGTTTAAAATGGGACACATTAAACAAGCAGGACAGTACTGAAAATGCCATGTTAAATTATATACATTTTGTTGTTGTTGAGTGGTGTTTGACCCTATTTGAGGCTTTCTTGGACAAGATACTGGAGAGGTTTGCCATTTCCTTCACCAGCTCATTTTACAGACGAGGAAACTGAGGCAAACAGGGTTAAGGGACTTGTCCAGGGTCACACAGCTAGTAAGTGTCTGAGATTGGATTTGAACTCAGAAAGATGAGTCTTCTTGACTCCGGCCCTTGCTCTCTGTATACTGAATCACCTGGTTAACACAATTAGAGGCAATGGGTGTGACTAATGGATTTAGAGTCAGAATATCTGGGTTCAAATTCTGCTTGTCTCACTTACTGCCTTGTGACATTGGTCAAGTCACCTAACTCTGGCTTCAGTTTTCTCATCTGTAAAACGAAGGGGTGCAACTAGGTGACATTATTGATTTCCTTCCACCTCTAAATCTATGATCCAAGGTCTGACACTATATACAGTATTCCTCACCATAGCCACCCCACCCTCTGGAAGACATTGCATTTCATTTCATGTCCTCCATAATCCCATGATTTTACAGAAATTGAAACTGAGATCGAAAGAGGGAAAGTGACTTTGCCAATGTCACACCAGCATGATCATGGGCATTAAGACTAGAAAGGACCTTAAAGATCAGGTGATCTTATTCTCCCATTTTACAGAGGAGAAAACTAAAACCCAGAGAGGTTAGGTAGGTGGTATAGTGGGTAGGGTTCAGAAGACCTGAGTTCAAATCCAGCCTTGGACACTTACTAGCTCTGTTACACTGGGAAAAGAATTTAATCTCTCTCATTTTCCTCATTGGTAAAATGAGTATAAATAGTAGTACTTACCTCATTGGGTTGTTATGAGGGCCAAATAATATATATATGTATATATATATATATACACACACACACATACATACATATATATATATACACATACATATATATATGTATATGTAAGCATATGGGAGTAGCATTTGTTTTCAGAGATAATATATGTAAAGTGCTTTGCAATCCTTGAAATGTTATATAAATGGTAGCTATTATTATATGGTTTGCCCAACCTAATATACTACTAAAGGGGCAGCTGGATGGTGCAGTGGATAGAACACTCAGTTTCCTCCAGCGAAGGAAATGGCAAACCATTCTAGTATCTCTGCCAAGAAAACCCCAACTAGGGTCACAAAGAGTCAGACATGACTGAAATGACTGAACGACAACAAATATACTACTAAATAACACATCTGGGAATTAAGCCCAAGGTTTCTAAATTTCAAAATTAAGCAGTCTTTCTATGATGCCCAAGGGTCCAACCTGTTCTAACAATCTCTAAATTTTGTCTGGACTCCACCATGAAGCATTCTACCTCCTTACCTCCTGACGGAGGGGTGATGGACTCAAGGTGCTCGATGAAACATGTTTTGGATGTGACAATGGGGAATTTGTTTTGTTTGACTTTGTAGATTTGTCAGAAGGGTTTTTGTTCTTGTTTTTCCAAGGGTAATGGGGTGGGAGAGATAGAAAATAGATTTTTGTTCACTGAAAAAAATTATATTAAAAAATTAAAAAATAAACCTGGTTTTAGCTCTGCCACTTACTAACTCAGGCTGATTAATTAACTAAGTCTTGATCACTACCTGGAACTGAAGGAATGTTGATAATCTGAGTATTTCCTGGGCTTGGGAGGGTCAAATGAAATCAAAGATTTCTTATTTTATTTATTTATTTGTTAGAAGGGCTTCCCTGAAGCGGAGACAGGTGGACAACACTGCTTTCAAATAAAGCTCTAAAGCTTTTCTCTTGGAGTTTAAAATTTATCAATTTTGATACACATTAGATGAGAGAAATCTCTCTCTCTCTCTGTATATTGGGTATTACTTTGGGCAGAGACACTCAGACTCAACCCCCTAGTATGAGGGCTGGACAAACAGTTTGTAGCTGCTCTCATAAATATCCTTTAATGTATTTTTTTTTTTAATGCATGACACCTGATTGCTGCAGATTTATGTAGAGAAAATGGGTTCTGGTAACAAAGCGACCCTTTCAACCATTGCTCATTCAGTCTGATATCATACTGTCTATTTGTTTCTGGAGGGTTTGCTGGAATTCTCTCCAAAATGTGCCAAGCTGCCAGGCCAGGAGGAGATTTATACCATCCAGGTGAGTTAATTCTCTTGCTCAGTGGGAGGCAAACATGGATTTGTAAATTATGAACTCAGAGAGAGGGAAAGAGAGAGAGAGAAAGACAGAGAGACAGAGAAAGACAGAGAGACAGAGAAACAGAGACAGAGAGATTAGAGAGAGACAGAGACAGAGACTGAGACAGAGACAAAGACAGAAGAATCAGAAGATCTTAGGTTTAGAGATGGAAAGGATTAGAGATCATTCAATCCAAACTTCTCAGTTAATTTTTTAAAAATTTTGAATGGAAACACCAAGATAAAAAGAACATTTCCATATATCAGAACACNCAGTTAATTTTTTAAAAATTTTGAATGGAAACACCAAGATAAAAAGAACATTTCCATATATAAAAAAAAAAAAAAAAATTTCATATCATAGTAGTTTTCAAACTTTTTTGTCTTAGGATCCCTTTACTCTCTTAAAAATTATTGAAAACCCTAAAGAGCTTTTGTTTATATGGATTATATCGATTTATGTTTATTATATTAGAAATAACATCATAGTATTAGTATGAAAATAATTTTGACTTCAGAGACCCCCAGAGATCTCTGTACCATACTTTGTTTTTACATTTAATTTTTATTTTACTTTTTCTCAATTATATGTGAACAAAAATTTTTAACATTTTTTTAAAATTTTGAGTTCCTAATTCTCTTCCTCCTTCCCCATCCCTTTCATTTCATCTTTCACCCACAACAAAAGTAAGCAATTGTTGTAGATTATATATGTGCAGTCATGCAAAACATTTCCATATTAGCCATGTTGCAAAAAAAAAACAACCCACAGACCAAATAAACAAAAATAATAAAATGAAAAAAGTATACTTCAATCTGCATTTAGACTCCATCAGTTCTTTCTCTGGAGGTACACAGCTTTTTTCATCATAACCTGGATCATACTTTGAGAACTGCTATTATATGAATTTATGAACCTTTATTTCACATTTTTTACTTTAAAAAAAGTATGTGGTAAATTCTACACTTTAGTTTCAAAACCATCCTGTTTGTTTGTGCTTCCTTCTTAAACTACTTTCTTTAAAAATGTTACTGTGGCCTTTTTAAAAATCACTGTTGTTATATTCTTCTCCTCTTCTCCCCCAAGAAAAACAAATCTACACAGTGACTGTGTCCAAAATGTCCAAAAATGTTATGTCTCTGTACCTTGTGTCCATCAAGGCTCTAGGATAGCATGTTCCATCATCAAAGGTACTCTGGAGGCATGGTTGCTCATTGCTTTCATTAGAGTTCTTAAGGCTTTCAAAGTTATTTTTCTTTACAACGTCATAACCCTCTCGTTTTTTACAGAGGAGGACACTGAGGCTTAAGGACCTTTGTTTACCCAAGGTCACAGGGGTAGTAAAGGCCAGAACTAAGATTCAAACCCAGATCCTCTTCCACATCCAGATTCCAAATCTGAGCCACCTTTCAGGTGAGGGTTGAAAAAAAAATCCAGGTTGTTTGTTCATTTTAGACTCAATTGGCCCAACAGCTAGATGTGGGAAAGAACGGAGCCTATTGGGATTAAACTTGACATGTGGCCCAAAGGGTGAAAAGGTAAATGTTTCCTTTCTGGGGATGGGAACATCTTGAAGAGTATAGGCCCCATTTCATGATATCCCTGAAGGCAAGGGGGAGGGGTTGGTCCGATTTGTGCTAGGGCATTTTCCTTCCCAGATTCTTCTTTCCCCAAGATTTGGGTATAATTAAAGAATTTTGTGGTGAAAGGGACCTTGGAGACTATTTAGTCCATATCCACCCTTTTACAGGTGAGAAAACTGAGTCTGAGAGGGGGAAATGACTTGTCCAGGTTGCATAGTTACTGAGTAGCAGTTGGGGTTCACAGAATAATAGCTAACATTTATATAACACCTACTATGTGCCAGGTACTGTGTCAAACATTTGCAGTGATTATGTCATTTGCTCCTCACAACTATTCTGGGAGGTAGGGGCTTGTATTATCCCCATTTTACAGCTGAGGAAACTGAGGCAAATAAAAGTTAAGTGACTTACCCAGGGTTATAACTATATATATGTATATATGTTATATATATATATATATATATACATACTATATATCTATAGTTTTATAACTAGTAAGTGTCTGAGGACAGATTTGAACCCCAGTCTTCCTGGCTCCAGGCCCAGGGCTCTATCTACTGTGTCACAGAATTTTAGTGTTGGGAAGGACCTCAGAGCCCATCAAATTCAATCCGTACCCAAAAAGGAACTCCTAATGTGATGTACTCAACAAGTGATCATACAATCTCCAGTTAAAGAACTTGTATGATGGGGGATCTGAAACCTCTGGAGGTAGTCCATTCCACTTCTGGATAGTTCTAATTGTTAGTAAGTTCTTCCTGACATTGAGCCTAAATTGGTCTCCTTGAAACTTCCATCAATTACTCCTGCTTCTGCCCTCTGGGCCTAAGGGAACAAGTTGAATCTCTCTTCCAGGTGAAAAATCCTTCAGTTATTTGAAGACAGCTACCATGTTTCCCCTGAAGGATTCTCTTTCCATTTCCCCTTGAGAGTTCCTATCCTTAGACAGAAAGACATCTAATCAGATGACATTTAGTCAGATAGATTCATATCTAGTCAGCCTATGGACCCCTTCTCAATCATGTTTTTAAATGCATAAAATAAAATACACAGGATTATAAAAAGAAAAAAAGGTAGGGCTAGAAGGGACTTGAGAGGCTATTTAGTTTAACTCTTGCATTTTATAGATGAAGAAATTGAAGCCCAGATGGATTGTGACTTGTCCAAGGTCATACAGATAGTAAATGATGACCAGAATTTGAACCCAGGTCCTTTGACTCCAAAGTCAGTACTCTTTCTACTGTACCAAGCTGCCTCTTGTTGGTACTGTTGGGTCATCCCTGTTAGAGGAGGCTTTAAGAACCCAGCTGGGTTGCTCATATGTATGGCTAGTTCCTGCAGAGCTGGTTCAGAGGGATTTATCACAAGATTGATATAGGGTAAGAAACTGTTCATCCACAGTCATTCTCCAAGATTGTCTACAATATTATAAAAGGGTTGCAATCTGTATTGTTGGAAGGAGTGTCCACACCAAAGAAATTGCAGATTCTTGAAGTATACACCCATACATACAGACACAGACATAGACATACTTCAAGCATATATTCATATTAGCATATACATATATAGCTGAGGGTGAATTGGCCTACAGGGATCATCCCAGAGAACCTGTATCCAGAGTCACCCTGGAAACTTCTGAGGACTCCAGGGATGTGGTATTCAACATTTGTCTTCTTTGGAAATGACTAACTTCCAGGCTGTTTTCAGTCATATAGCAGTTCAGCTGCCACATGATAAATCCAAAGGATTTATCTCTTTGGTATGACACAGAAAACTGAGCAGTCCCTTGGCCTTTTGCTATCCCATATTGGTAAGGGGTTGGGGTTCTGGGTAAACTAAACAGAAAAGCAGCTCCCAACTGATTTTCTTTCTTCAACCGTCCGGATAGCATTATGTACAGACTTTCAGTCAGGGGTGGAGAATGGGCTGGCTCTCCTCATCCTGGAATCATGGAGACCACTTTCAGGTAGCAGATAGAGTGGGGGAGCACTTTTACACATCCTTGAACCTGGGCCTCCAGCTGCTTTTTCCACTTTGTGTTTCCTTTCCTAAGCAGATAACTGAACATCAACTCCTGGGTGGATCTGACCAGACCTGAAGTTTGAAAAGTGTGGAAATCCTCTGAATCAAATGAGTGGAACTAACTATTGGGAGCAGGAATTCTGCTTTGGAGAGCACAGCCACTCACATGAGAACTGGCCAGAGCCCGGTCATTTTATCAGTAGACATCTTGAGACTTGTTTGAATGGTAGAGAGTCGAGTTGAAATGTAAAATACTTACAAGGACTGCTTTATGTTCAAGCTATGGTAACTATAGTTATGTATTGTTACCTAATCCTGTTTTAAGTCTCGCTGTCACCGCACACTTGTGAGTTTTTTGTGTCGTAGCATATCTTTAGTGTATAAGAAATAAATACCTGTCCCATACCTGATTCATATTGTACATTGTACATTTCTGCTCCCATTTTTGGGAAAACCCTAAGTGTAAGTCTAGATGGATCATCTCTAGGACATCGGGGTGGAAGTTTAATGAGCAAAAGAAAGAAAAGTTAGCCTGGTTTCCCCTCTTATTACAGGCCTCTTACTATATGATCCTGATGGGATCACATACTTGAGTCCAGAGCAGAGGAGAAGGGAATAGGCCCAACAGTGGTTCCTAAAGTTAGACACATATAATATACATATATACATATATAATAGAATATAAACACATGTTTATATGTAACATTTTTTACCTCTAGTTTGGATTCTTCCTCAACCAAATTTTATTAATAGCATACTAGCCTTGATATTATATGGAAATTCTCAGGAAATGTGGACTGAGTGACTCCCTATCAGTCCATAAAGTCTTCTAGGAAGAGAGAGGAGGTCTCAAACTTTATTCCTTGGATAAGTCAACGGAATGGGTGGAGGTTGGGGCCAAAAACAAAGACCGGGAGTCAAGGAACTGTTAGCAGATAGGAGCAAGTTGGCCCATCTCTCTGGAAGTCACCACCAATAAAACCAAATCAATGAAAGCCCTTTTAAGTTGGTTGGATCAGTGACCCAGAAAAAAGCTCCCCTGCAGAAAAGGAAATGATAGTCAATAAAGCGAGAAGTCAATGGGAAAAATCTATTAAAGAGAGTGAGATATCAGGAGACCTCTGGTGTTAACTAAGACCCTTTGGAACCGAGCCACAGAGCTGAGTGGGTTTTTAACCCTTGAAAGCCGGGGAGTTTAGTGTGTTCTATTTCCCAGGGACATTCTGTGAAGTGGGGGCAGGGGGATAGGCGGGCGAAACTGGGGTATTTATCGTTCCAGTAGGCTGCCTCCCAATGTCTATTTCCCATCTTTCCCCTAAAGCAATACTGTGGAATAAGTGTTACATTCATTTCCACTTGTCTTTAGCTTTGTGAGAATTCAGATTGTTCAGGGTGATACGTAGAGTTGATTGTTTCTTGGCTAGATTGTAACCTCCTTGTGGGAAGCGACTGCAGCTTCTGTTTATCTTTTGTATCCCTTGTGCTTTCTAGTATGACATTTGCCCTCTGTGAGAGCTGCAGGGACATATAATAGTTTGGCATCCGTAGATCTGGGCTACAATCTCAGCTCTGTCATTTGCTTTGGGCAAGTCACCTTTACCTCCCCATTCCTCACTTTTCTCCTCTGCAAAGTGAGGGAGTTAGACTAGATGATGACTCACAGAATCTCTGTTATTTCTGAATCTTTCAGGTGTTTCAGTTGTGTTGACTAGAGATACTAGAGTGGTTTGCTATTTCCTTCTCCAGCTCATTTTACAGATAAGGAAATGGAGGCAGACAGGGTTAAATGACTTGTCTGGGGGTCACACAGCTTAGTAAGTGTCTGAGGCCAGATTTGAACTCAGGAAGAGAAGTTCCTGGAACACTTTAGAATTTAGTATTTTTTAGAAGTCACGGGGCTTTAGTCCAGCCTGTTGCTATCCAAATCATGGAAATCAGCCTGGTTTTCCTAGTGAGGGTTTGGATAAAATAATAATAAAAATTAACTAACTTTTTATAGGACTTAACAACTTTCAAAGGGACCATAGAGATCATCTAATGGGGTTCTCAACTTGTGGTATGCACACATGGTTTTTAAAAGATACATATTTTAATCACTGTATTTCCATACAATTGATTTCCTTTGTAATCCCATCTATTTTATTTTATGCATTTAAAAACATGATTTTGAGAAGGGGTCCATAGGCTTCACCAGACTGCCTAAAAAACCCTGATCTAGTCTAACCACTTTTCAGATGAGGAAACTGAGGCCCAGAGAAGTTGCATAAGTTACCCCCAATCTCACAACTAGTAAGGAGGAAATAGAATATATCTAAAAGGAACTGAGCTGGGGAAAATGAAAGTTTTACTAAACAGCACATATCCTGACCCTAGCACTTTTCTTCAAGTACCTGGTCACACTGAGTCATCTGGTTCCTTAAGTGTGGTGGAAGATAAGAGAGGTGTGTGTGTGTGTGTGTGTGTGTGTGTGTGTGTGTGTGTGTATTAGTGGATTCATCGTACCAGGCTGCTTGGGAAAATGTGGATTGCAGAAGAGCTCTCTTAATCATAATGGATTGTCAAGTCAGGGTAGTACAAGAGTGGAACCCTGAACTGGGAGTCGGAGGACCTGTGTTTGAAGCCTTCTTCCTTTTGCTTCCTACCTGTGTGACCTCAGTCAAGTCATTATTACACCTTTGTGTGCTTCAGTTTCTTTATGGCTACAGTAGCTAGCATTTATATAGTGCTTTAAAGTGGACAAAGCACTTCATATATCCAATTTGATCCTTCCTGTGAAATCTGCAAAATGATGTGATTGGTTTTGATAGCCTATGAGATTCCTCCCAGCTCTAAATCTATGGTCCTTCCTTCTCAGAACTTTCATCAAACACTATTGTGTCCATGGATGGAAGGTGGAAGTGTGGTAGGGTGGAGAGGGCACAGAACTTGGCATCCTAGGACAACAGGATTTTGCAGTCAAGACTCCCATTTTATATGTCAAGAGACTTAGGCCCAAAGACGTTCAAAGAGCCAATGTTGTTGTTGTTCAGTTGTTTTCAGTTATGTCTGACTC
>NW_020954575.1:15669461-15673444 GCF_900497805.2 Vombatus ursinus | reverse complement strand
CCCAAGGTCACACAGTTAGTAAGTGTCTGAAGCCAGATTTGAACTCTGGAATATGAGTCTTGACTCCAGACCTGGCACTCTGTGCACTATGGCACCACCTAGCTACTCCTCAAAGAGCCAAAAGGAACCTTAAAGAACATCAACTCTAACTCTCCCATTTGATGAAATTATTGATATCTTTTGTTTTCACATTACCTTAATTTTCCTGTATGTATTTGCCCCTCCATCACCAGCATTTACACTCAAATGGACTTATGATCTCATCAATTCAGAAGTTCTCTCCATCTGCACAGATTGCGACCCAAGCCCATTCTATGGGAATCTCATCAATATCCTCCCATAGTCCTTTACATAAGGGCCACCCAGTGTGCTGAAGATCCCCTGGATTCTTCCTGACATCTTGAGGGGACCAGCAGAGTACTCTGGGTGTTCATCTGTTGTGGACTGAAACTCAGGGATTGTAGCAAGGAATAAAAAAGAAAGAAGGGGGGGGAAGCTGTTCAACAAAATTAACCAAAATATCATCTGCATTTGACATTTTATGAAATGTTCCACACTCACAGCCCCCATCTCTTCAAGGAAGAGTGGAAAGTACATTCTAACCCCTCTTCTTTGGGGCCAAACTCAGTCATAATTACACAGTTTTGGACTTTAATTTTTTTTGTTAATAATAATAATAATAATAATAACGACAATAACAGTAATAAACAACTAGCTTTTATATATCATTTGCTATGTGCCAGTTGTTGTTCAGTTGTTTCAGTTGTGTTCAACCTTTTGTGACCCCATTTGGATTTTTTTTTGGGCAGAGTTACTGGAGTGGTTTGCCATTTCTTTCTCCACGTCATTTGATAGATGAGGAAACTGAGGCAAACAGGGTTAAGTGACTTGCCCAGTGACTTACACAGCTAGTAAATGGCTGAGGTCAGATTTGAACTCAAGAAGCCATCTTTCTGAATCCAGATAGGGCACTCTATCTACATAGCTGCCCACTATGTGCCAGGAGCTGTGCTTAAAGCTTTACAAATATTGCCTCTTTGATTCTCACAATAACCCTGGGAGGTAGGTGCTATTATTACTCATCCCATTTTACAGTTGAGGAAACTGAGGCAAAAGAGGTTGTGACTTGCCCAGGGTCACAAAAGTGACTAATAATCGGTGTTTAAGGCTTGATTTGAACTCTGGTCTTCCTGACTCCAGGCCCAGCACTCTCTCTACTGTACTACTTAGTTAGCTAAATTTCTGGTTACATTGTTATAGTCATTGTGTATCATTGCATATATTGTTTTCTTTTAAAGCTCTTCCTATTGTCATATTCAATGTTTCCCACAGAGTAAAGTGGCACTGAGAAGTTAAGTGATTTGCCCACGGTCATATAGTCAGAAATATTTTGAAAATATCTCTGATGGCATGTCCTGAGTCCAATCATGCCTAGTAGAGAGGTCTCCTGATTCATCTCATTCCTTTTTCTGGGAGCAAAGCTGCAGACCTGGTCTAAGATGGATATGTCCTCGGAGTCATTTTGGAAGTTTGGAGACTTGGGGACCTTCCCCTACCTCTCCCTGCCTTGCTCCTCAAAGGTACTAGGTGGCACAATGCATAGAGTGCCAGGTCTAGAATCAAGAAGACTCATTTTCCTGAGTTCAAATCCAGCCTCAGACAGGCTGTGTAACCCTGGGTTAGTCACTTAACCCTGTTTGCCTCAGCTTTCTCTTCTGTAAAATGAGCTGGAGAAGAAAATGGCAAACCACTCCAGTATCTTTACCAAGAAAACCCCAAAAAGGGTCACAAAGAGGCAGACACAACTGAACAACAACAAATCTCCCTATTACTTTTCATTATTATTAATATTAATTGTTAGTATTTATATAGCACTTTAAGGTTTGCAAGGTGATTTAGGAATACTATCTCATTTGAGTGTCAGAACAACCTTGTGAGGTAAGTGTTATTATTACTCTCATTTTACAGGTGAGGAAACTGAGACTGAGAGAGATTAAGTGACTTGCCCAGGGTTACCTAGTTAAGCATCTGAGGCAAGCTTTGAATTCAGGTCTCCCTGACTCCAGCCACTTTTTGGCCCTCTAATGATTGGACACCTGGCTTACTCTCCTTGTCAGTTTCTAATTAATAACAATAACTAACAATCAGTTTCTAATAACAATATCAATTTCTAATAACAATAGCAAAGAGATGGATGTGTTTTGGAGGAAGAAAATGTTACAGAGGAGAGTTGACATTTCATTTTGATTTATTTTTGTATACGTTTATATGTGGACATGCTGTGTCTCCAGACAGGACGTGAGTGCCCTGAGAGGGGCATAGACTTTCTTTTTTGCCCTCCTAGTGGCTGGCACACGGTGGGCATGCCTAACCTCTGAACGCATGCCTAACCTCTAAAGTGAGGGAAAATTCTCCAGAGCAGGATTTTCTGAAATCATTCCATCACAGGGATAGAAATGAACGCTGGTCTTATCTGTAAAACAAAGGGGTTGGTCCTCCAGGTCCCTTTCCCTTCTCGCATTCATCCTCAGATGTTCTGTGCCTGGAGCAATCCACCAGACTCTGCTCTCCAGGGACAGTTTGGGCTCTGGGCTCTGTGTGTTTTGACTACCACAAGGGGGCAGCATTGGAAAGCACAAGGCAAGCCCGAAGCTTCCCAGAAACACCAAGGAGCCAGGGAATTTCACTCTTGCTGAAATTGTCTGGGGATGGGACTCCTAGACAGACAGAAAGGAAAGAGATCTTGGAAATCATCAAGTCTGATGCCTTCATTTTGTAGAGGAAGAAACTGAGACCCAGAGAGTGAAATGACTTGCCTAGGGTCACATAGCAAACCCCACATCTCCAGGCTTCTAGGATGGTGTTCCTTATTATTGCTGTCTCTCATCCCAAGTGATGGAGGGGAGATTAGAAAATGGAAGGCAGAGAAGGAGAGGGAAAGAGAGAGAGAGACGAGAGAGAGAGAGAGAGAGAGAGAGAGAGACATACACACACACAGAGAATCACAGAGAGAGACAGAGAGACAGAGATCAGCCAGTCAATAAATAAATATTTAGTAATCACCTACTATGTGCCAGGCACTGTGCTGGATCATAGCTATATGTGTGACCATAGATCATAGATCATAGTTCACAGATCATAAGATTTGGAACTGGAGTGGCCATTAGAAACAATCTTTTTCAGTCACCTCATTTTATAGATAAGAAAAATGATCATCAGGTTCAGATCCCTGACTTCAGGTAGATAAGGTATTATTATCTCCACTTTACAGGTGAGATAACTGAGGCCCCCAAGGTTAATCAACTGGCCCAAGGAAATATTGTAGAATCCCCAAGCTACCAGCGTTTCCACATATTCTCTCCACTTCCCCGCCCCAGTTTTCCTCCCCACCCTCACCCCCCAGTAGGCTTCCTAATAACAATGGCAAGGAGGTTTTGGAGGAAGGAAAATATCGAAGCAGGTGACAGATTTTCCATTTTGATTAAAATTTTTATTTACCAGGAGCCAGATTTCTTTTTAGGGATAGCTGATTTCTTTTCAGTATGTGCTGGTGTTAATATGCATACCTATTGGGACGTTCCACCTCTTACACTGTCTCCCCCTTCTTCCTATCTGACTGTAAGCAAGGAGACCACTGAGATGGGATCTGGAGGGCTCTCGAGGCCTCTACTTTGTGTCTTCAGGTTGGACTCTGGGTCCTGAAGCTTCAAGTCCCAAATGAACAGAACATTTTGCAAAAAGACTCTATTCCCTTCTCCTCCCTCCCCAGTGCCTCTCCCCGTGAGTTCCTTTCCAGTGGAGTCACTTGCTAAATAGGTTTCTGGTGGAAATGTGGTTTTCAAATTTGGGAAATCTCCATTAAGTCCTTTTATTTAAGGAGGATGTCATTATCGGGCCTCCCTGAGGACGATTATTGTTCTATTAGACAAGGCCGCAGACTTCCTAGGTACTATCTGGGGTCTGATTTAGAGGCAGGAAAATGT
>NW_020954575.1:15667565-15669444 GCF_900497805.2 Vombatus ursinus | reverse complement strand
GAGAGAGAGAGAGAGAGAGAGAGAGAGAGAGAGAGAGAGAGAAAGAGAGAGAGAGAAAGAGGGGAGGGAGTGGGGAGAGGGAGGAGACACAGGCACAGAGACAGTGAGAGACAGAAATAGAAATAGAGACAGAGACAGTGAAAAGGAGAGAGAATGGAAATATGGAAGAGGGAGAGGTAATGAGGGAGACAGAGTAGGAGAGAGGAAAGAAGATGGAGAGAGACACAGAGACAGAGTGATATACAAAAACTGAGACAGACAAAGTTAGAGATAGAGAGACAGAAAGGCAAAGAGAATGGAAATGAAGGAGAGGGAATGAGAGAGAGAGTGGGAGAGAGAGAGGGAGACAGAGACAGAGAGACAGAGAGAGACAGAGACAGACAGAGAGGGAGAAAGAGATAGTGACAGAGAAAGAGGGAAAGAATGGAAATATAGAAGAGAAAATGAGTGACAGAATAGGAGAGAGGGAGGGAGACAGAGAAGCACAGAAAATGAAAAGATGAAAAATGGAAGACAGAATGAGAGAGAAGCAAACAGAGACAGACAAGAAAGAGAGAGAAAGAGACAATATGAGAGACAGAAAGGGAGGAAGAGAGGAAAGAGAAAGAAGGAAAGAGAGATAAAGAATAAGGATGGGAGGAATGAGAGAACAAAAAAGATAAAGGGGAAGGAGAGGGAGGAGGAGGAGAAAGGACAGAGATAAAGAGTAGGGATATAAGGAATGGGAGAACAAAAAAAGATCTCTCTCTCTCTCTCTCTCTCTCTCTCTCTCTCTCTCTTTCTCTCTCTCTCTCACACACACACACATGACAACCCTTGGTTTCCTCAAAATGGCTGGGAAGGGTCTGCCTGTGCCAAGGTGATTTTACAGATTGGCACCCGGCCAGCATGAAGCATTTGGGATTAAACCGGATTTCCTCACCCAACCTCAAAACAGACTGGGGTTAGCAGTTCCTTCTATGATGAGTCATGTAACAAGGGCACTGCCTCCTCCCCGTCCAGTTCTTCTGCCCTGTTCTCTCAGATTTCTTGGAGGTCTGGGAATGGCACCATGTGGAGAGACTGAGTTGAGGAGTGAAGAGAAGGATGAGTGAGAAAAAACCGGGGAACTATAGTGAATGGGAATCAAATCTGATGAAACAGCTCAGTGAACCACCAGAACAGAATGCAATCCAATTTAAAAACACTTATTAAATACCTATTAAGTACAAAGCACTGTGTTCAGTACTGGGCATACAAAGGCAGGAGCAACCCCCACCACCAGCAGCAACAATGCTTGTCCTCAAGGAACTTGTTGGGGGGGGGCCGGTATGGAGTGTATACTGATAAGTAGAGCTAAAGTAATTTGAGGAGGGAAAGGGAGCTAACAACTGGGAGATTGGGGGTGGCTTCCCTGAGAAGGCAGCATCTGAGCAGAGCTTTGAAAAAAAGGAAGACATGGATTTTGAGAGGTGTAGTTGAGGAATGAATGCATTGCAGATATTGGTGAGAGCTTGAAGCAGGACATCATATATTAGGTTGAGGAAATAGTTGACTTCTTCCCTCCATTTGTTTTAGTATCTCAACCCTAAAATGAAGATAATAATGATGCTTACCTCACAGGTTGTTGTGAGGATCAAAAGAGATAATATTGGTAAAGTGCTTAGCACTGTCTGGCACATTGTTGTTGTTGAGTTGTTTCAGTCGTATCCAACTCTTTGTGACCCCAGTGGGGTTTTCTTGGCAAAGATACTAGAGTGGTTTGCCATTTCCTTCTCCAGCTCATTTTACAGATGAGGAAACTGAAGCAAACAGGGTAAAGTGACTTGCCTAGGGTCACACAGCTAATAAGTGTCTGAGGCTGGATTTGAACTCTGATATTCTTGACTTCAGGTCCAGC
>NW_020954575.1:15664265-15667526 GCF_900497805.2 Vombatus ursinus | reverse complement strand
GCTTCTTAGGGGTTCTATGTCTGGCACATAGTAGGTGCTTAATAAATACTAATTTCCTTCCTTCTTTTTGTTTCATTCAGGGTAAAATGCCTCAGTTAGGATCAGTTCCACTCTATATTCTCAGTGTTTGATTGGTACCTATTTCCACTCTGCCTCCTTGCCATGCTTTCTTCTCCTCCCCTCCCCGCCCAGCCCCATCCTCCCCAATCCACCAGGGCTAGGGAGCTGGGGTTAGTGCACAGGGTTCTTAACCATTTCTGTGTCATGGACCCCTTGGACAGTCTAGTGAAGTGTATGGGTCCATTCTTAGAAGAATGTTCTTACATCCATAGGACTACAAAAAAATCCAATTAACTTGAAATAGGGTTATCAAAATCTATACCAAAAACCCCCTGAAGTTCTAGGACTCCAGGTTAAGAATTCCCTGGTACTGTTAGCAGGAGGGCATAGTCTGGTTGGTAAGCAGTGGACTGGTTGCTGTCGTTTGCCCTTCATTCTTAAAGAGGACCATGACATCAGGGAGGTGATGCCACAACATGCATGTGAATTGGATTTAAATGAAGGAGGGCTGTGCAAAGTCACCAGCCTCACTATCTCCTCTGGAGCCATCTGAGTCCAGTGGCCAGATATACTGGAGATGGTCTAGGGTGCAGTGGAAGACCTTGGCCTTTTCAAGCAAGGGTCTTTCCCAGGTCTCAGTTTGACTGAGGCAATGCCCATTCAGTGATTAAGGCTTAATAAGGAATGAAGCAGAGAACTATCTGGCCGTTGGACCCAGATGGCTCAGGAGGAGAAAGTGAGGCTGGTGACTGTAAAACTCTCCCTCACTTAAATCCAATTCAACAGTGGATTGGGCAAATCAGTGAGAAAGAGCGAGCTTGCTCTCTCATTCCTCCCAAGATCTTCCTGCCAGCAGTTATCAGTGTCAGCCTGCTAGCTCTTTAACCTTCAGTGCCTTTCTGGTGACAAACATCCTGACTGGGAAATTCCCCTTGCTGGGCAGAGCCTAAGTGTTGCCAGGGGTATGGCTAACAGAGCTCCTAGATTTTGGCCCTGGTCAGGAAGCTTCATCCCTTTTCCTTTTCTACTGCTTGGGAACACCCTAGAGGAGCCCTGGAAGTTATCCCTGTGTTCCTGTTCCCCATGCTGTGAGCAGACCCCCCCATTCCCCTCCTCCATCCCCCTTTAACCCTTGTCTCCTTTCCCTGGCAGAGCTCCTTTGTAGTGCTCTAAAGGCTGAAGTGATTAATGGGGTCTGGACACATCCTCCTTCCCCTAATCTAGAGACAACCCCAGCTGTGTCAACACCCTTCCTCCTCTGGCTTCTGTGATAGAAGAGAATGAATGAACAACAAAAAAAATCCCAAACATTTATTAAGGGCTTATTGTGTGCCAAGCACTGTGCTGAGAGCTTAGGATACAAATACTAGAGTAAAGACAGTCTTTGCCCTCAAAGAGCTTATATTTTTTTTTCAAAAAAAACTTTATTTTCTTTTCAATTAACAGGCATTTATTTTCTCTCCCACCCCCTCCCAAAAGAAAAGCAAAACCCTTGTAATAAATATGCATATTCAAGCAAAATAAATGAGGAGTTTGCAATCTAATAGGAGAAAACAACATAGATAGAGGAGTGGTGGCTGTGGGGGAGTGGGGAGGGACGGGGGAGGGTCACTTTGGTCAGTGTAGCCATAGGGGAGCAGGTCAACACACTCCCTCTAGGACCAAATGGCAGGGTTGATTTAATCATAGTTCATAGGATCGTAGACCTTAGGACTGGATTTAGGGCTGGAAGGGATCTTAGAGGCATTGGTGTCCAACGAGGTGTTCCACATTATAGAGATGAGAAAACCAAAGTAAGGAGAGGTTGTGACTTAGTCTCACAGAAAGTGTCAGATGATTTTATATATTATATATATTTTATAATGATGATTTTGTGATCCTTATTCCACTTGATATTTCTGGATTGTGGCAATTATTTTTCTTGGCCTCATCCAGTGGAGAGGTAGGCTGTCAAACTTGTAACTAACAGGTAGAAGGAGGCATTGGGCTACATCGGCCAGGTGTTTCATATATGTAGAACTGGCCAGGACTTCAGAATTGTCGTGTTCTCAACTTTGTCCTGATGCATGATGGTTCCATATGTGAAACAGATCAGACCCTGACCACTCTTAAGATCTTTTATTTTTTTAATTCAATTTTATTTTATTTTCAGATCCACATTTCACTTCTCCTCCCTTCTTCCTCTCCTGCCCCCCTTCCCCTACCCCAATCTTGTTGGAGAAAGCAAGAAAGACAAACCTCCTCTTACAAACACGTATATTCAAGTATAAAAAATTCCCACATTGGCCATGTGTAAAAAAAGTCTCACTCTGCATTCTGAATCCTTCACCTCTCTATCTGGAGGTGAGTAGCATGTTTCATCATGAGGCCTCCGGAATCACGGTTGGTCAGTGTGTTGATCAGAGTTCTCAAATCTGTCGTAGTTCTTTGTCTTTATGGTATTTTTGTTATGTATTATTTCTTTTTACTGGTTCTGTTCACTTTGCTTTGCATCAGTTCATACAAGTCTTCCCAGGTTTTTCTGAAATTATCTCCTTCATTGTTTCTTTCTTTGCATTTTTGTTTACACTTAACTTCTTCATTTTCTTTTTCTTTTTTTTTAAAAACTATTTATTTATTTATTTATGTTTAGTTTTCAACATTCACTTTCATAAGATTTTGAGTTTCAAATTTTCTCCTACCTTTCCTCTCCCTTCCCCAAGATGTGTGCAATCTAATATAGGCTCTATTTATACATTCA
Organism: Vombatus ursinus; assembly: GCF_900497805.2. Taxonomy (NCBI): domain Eukaryota; kingdom Metazoa; phylum Chordata; class Mammalia; order Diprotodontia; family Vombatidae; genus Vombatus; species Vombatus ursinus. The sequence goes on along the minus strand of NW_020954575.1, from coordinate 15,664,726 downwards.
TATTAAGCATATTTTCACATTAGTCATGATGTAAAGAAGAATTAGAACCAATGGGAAGAACCACGAGAAAGAAGAATCAAAACAAAACAACAAAAGAAAAGGAGAGCAAAGAATATGCTTCCATCTGCATTCAGATTCTATAGTTCTTTCTCTGCATGTGGATAGCTTTTTCTATTGTGAGTCTTTTGGAGTTGTCTTAGATCCTTGCATTGCTGGGAAGAGCTAAGTATATCAAAGTCAGTCATCACACAGTGTGGCTGTTACTGTGTACAGTGTTCTCCTGGTTATGCTCACTTCACTCGGCATCAGTTCATATAAATCTTTCCAGGCTTTTCTGAAGTCTGCCTGCTCATCATTTCTTATAACACAATAGTATTCTATTACCTTGATATACCACAACTTGTTCAGCCATTCCCCAATTGATGGGCAACCCCTGAATTTCAAATTCTTTGCGACCACAA
>NW_020954575.1:15663439-15664116 GCF_900497805.2 Vombatus ursinus | reverse complement strand
ATGTTAGCCAATCTGATAGGTATGGTGTGGTACCTCAGAGTTGTTTTGATTTACATTTCTCTAATCAACACTGATTTAGAACATTTTTTCATATAACCATAGATAACTTTAACTTCTTCCTCTGAAAACTGCCTGTTCATATCCTTTGACCATTTCTCAATTGGGGAATGACTTGTATTCTTATAAATTTGACTCAGTTCTCTCTATATTTTAGAAATGAAGCCTTTATCAGAGACACTGGCTATAAGAATTGTTTCCTAGCTTTCTGCTTCCCTTCTAATCTTGGTTGCATTGGCTTTGTTCATGTAAAAACTTTTCAATTTAATGTAATCAAAATTATCCATTTTGCATTTCATCATGTTCTCTATCTCTTGTTTGGTTATAAATTCTTCCATTTTCCATAAATCTGACAGGTAAACTATTCCTTGCTCTCCTAGTTTATTTATAGTATCAGTCTTTATATCTAAATCATGTACACATTTTGATTTTATCTTGGTATATGGTATAAGATGTTGGTCTATGCCTAGTTTCTGCCATATGATTTTCCAGTTTTCCCAGCAGTTTTTGTCAAATAGTGAGTTTTTATCCTAGAAGCTGGAGTCTTTGGATTTATCAAATAGTAGATTATAATAGTTATTAACTGTTGTGTCTTGCATACCTAACCTATTCCAGTGATG
>NW_020954575.1:15641118-15663389 GCF_900497805.2 Vombatus ursinus | reverse complement strand
ACTCTATTTCTTAGCCAGTACCAAGTAGTTTTGACGATTGCTGCTTTATAATACAATTTAATATTTGGTACAGCTAGGCCACCTTCCCAGGCATTTCTTTCCATTAGTTCCCTTGATATTCTGGACCTTTTGTTCTTCCAGATGAATTTTGTTATTTTTTTTCTAGTTCTATAAAATAATTTTTTGGCAGTTTGATTGCTATGGCACTGAAAAAGTAAATTAATTTAGGTAGAATAGTCATTTTTATTATATTAGCTTGGCCTACCCATAAGCAACTGATCTTTTTCCAATTATTTAGATTTGACTTTATTTGTGTGAAAAGTGTTTTGTAATTGTGCTCATATAGTTCCCAAGTTTGTTTTGGCAGGTAGACTCCCAAATATTTTATAATATCTACCCCTTCATTTTTTCTTACAGAACAATAGTATTCCATCACATAAACATACCATAACTTGTTCAGCCATTCCCCCAATTGATGGGCACCCTCTTAGTTTCCAATCCTTTGGCCTCACAAAAAAAAATTGCTATAAATATTTTTGTACGTGTGGACCCTTTCCCTCTTTCTTTGATCTCTTTAGGGTGTAGACTTAGTCCACTCATAGAATCTTAGAGTTACAGGTGTCCTGTCTAAACCCTCCCTGAGAAATAAGATATACGGGAAATGGGGTATAGAAATCTATCCTGCCCTACAGGAAAATTGAAGGGGAAGGGAATAAGAGAAGCAGGGAGAGATAGAAGGGAGGGCAGATTAGGGGTATTCAGAATGCATGCCATCTTGGGCTGGGGAGAGGGATGAGATGGGGAGAAAATTTGGAACTCAAAATCTTGTGGAAGTGAATGTTGAAAACTAAAAATTAATTAATTAATTAATTTAAAGTCTCCCTGACAGGTATAGAAGGGCAGCCTGATACAGCTGATGAGTACTAGACTTGGAGTCAGAAAGACCTGGGTTCAAGTCCTGTCTCAGATATTTACTAGTTGTTTGATACTGAGCATATGATATTCTCTGAGTCTCAAGTTCTTTATCTATACAATGAGAATAATAACAGCATCTACTTCACAGGGCTATTGTGAGGATCAAATGAGATGGTGTTGTAAAAAGCATAGCTAATCTTAAAGAGCTATAAAAGTTGAGCAGAATGGTTGCTAAACATTTGCTGAACCTTTCCAGTCATGGGGAACTTGTTACTTTGTGAGGCAGTTAATTTCATTTTTTGGACAGTTCTTATTAGAAAGTCCTTCTTTGTTGTTGTTGCTCAGAGGTTGTATTCTATGACTCACAGTCAATTCCCTTTTGTTTCTATATGGTAACACATTTGATCAACAGAGTTTGTTGTATCAAATGGGTATGGTGACTCATATGGCAGCGGATCAGCTACCAAGTCTGGGGGACATTGAACTTTTCTTGGGTTAGCTTTTTTAGGCCTCAGGGAACAGGGAAGCTATGTCATTGGCTCAAGCCTTAACCTCCTAAGTCAAACAAGACTAAAGCACAACTTTTTCGACTTTGAGGGGAAGAAAACAAATTAGTCTACCTTTCATAGAAGGAGTCCTAGTAGATATTGCTACTTGTGCTATCTTGACATTGTTGTTTGTCCTTTGTTCTCAAAGAGGACCACAGCATCAGGGAGGGGCTGCCATGACATGCAAGTGAGTTGGATTTAAGTAAGGGAGGGCTGTGCAAAGTCACCAGCCTCACTTTCTTCTGTAGAGCCATATGGGTCCAGTGGCCAGATTCACATCAGGACTGTTGGTGATGGCCCCAGATGCACTGGAAGACCTTGGCCTTTTAAAGCTAAGGTCTTTAGCAGGTGTCAGTTTGACTGAGGCAATGCCCATTCAGTGATTCACGCTAGGTAAAAAAAGTGAGGCAAAGAACGGCCTCTTTAACCTAGTGCAAAAAAAAAAAAGTCAAACTGGGAAGGGAACTCCCTCAGAGTTTCTGGCCGAAACAGAAACAGTTCCTATTTACATTCACTCTTGACATAGACACACATAGCTCATTGGTCCACTGTTCCAGCACACTGGGACCACATACCATGTATTTAGGCCAGTAGTTTTTGTTCTCAGGACTCTTTTTACACTCTTAAAAATATTAACCCTCTCCAAAGAGCTTTTGTTTATATAGGCTTTATCTATCAATACTTAACCATATTCAAAATAAAAATGTCATGATTATTATGAAAATAGTTTTGGCCTTGTGGACCCCCTGAAAAGATCTGGAGAACCCTGATAGGGACCCCAGACCAAACTCTGAGAACAACTATTCTAGACCATTCACTATCTTGGTTTCCTCTTCAGTAAAGAAACCTCCTATTTCCCTGAAAAAAACATAGAGGCTGTTTGTTGTGGTCTCTTTGTTCTTCCCTACTCCATACCTCAAATCCCCTCTTCACCAATTCCCATTCTCTCCTTCTTTGCTCCAAATGCTCCTGAGGAGATAGACATTCTCCTTGCCAAGGCTAATCCCTTCACTCATACTTTATATTATATACCCTCTAGTCTCCTCCAGAAGCTTGGCCCCTCAATTATTTCCTGTATCTCTCATTCTCAGTCTCTTGTTATCTGCTGGTTTCTTCCCTGCTGACTGAAAATGCACCAGAACTCTCCCATCCTTAACAAACTTTTACTTGACTCCATTAATCCCTCAAGCCATAGTCCCAGATCTCTTATTTTTGCAACCAAACCTACAAAGGGTTGTCTACACTTATTGCCCCATTTTCTTATCTCTCATTCACTCTTCAATTCCTCAAAATCTGACCTTTGACCCTACCACTCAATTGAACCGGTTCTTTCCAAGATTACCAGTGATCAGTGGTGTGCACAAAAACACCCTTTTAAGTTTAATCTGCATTGTTAATATTTTCTCTATCACTTTTTTAAGTTGACAATCAACAAAATAATCAATCAAAGCTTGTTTGCTGATTTCCAAGGTGTAAATTCTCACATTGAAAATTTAACACCCTGACTAGCTGCTAGTTCAAACTGACTCTAGGAGACTCCTACGGTTGGTCTCTTAACTATTCACTCCACTCGGGGCCATCTCCAGTCCTCCTGATCTGTATCTTGCCACTGGACCCAGACGGCTCTGGAGGAGAAAGTGAGGCTGGAGACTTTGTACAGCCCTCCTCACTTCAATCTAATTCACTTGCAAGTCAAGGTATCATCTTCCTGATGTCATGCTCCTCTTTGAGAATGGAGGACAAAAAACAACAATTCACTCCACTGGTCTCTTCTCAGTCTTTATTCTACTTGATTTCTCTTCAAGTTTTAATATTCTGGACCATTCTCTCCTTTTGAATACTCTCTTGGTTTCCATGACTTTGTTCTCTCTAGGCTCGCTTCTTGCTGTACCTATCTGTCCTTTGCTTTCCTGACTCTTCTGCTAGATTTTTTTTAAATCCAATCCTATTTTCATTCACTTTGCATGGCGGTCCTTGAGGTTGTGTCCTCGGTACTTGCTTTTGCTCTCTCTTGTAATCTCTCCCTTTGTCTTGTCACCATCTCTATACCAATGACTCCTAAATCCAGCCCTAATCTTTCTCCTGAACATCAGTCCTGCATGCCCAACTGCTTGATGGACACCCTACCTGAATGTTCTGCAGGCATTTCCAATTCAACATGAACTCATTTTATTTTTCCAAAAATAATCCCTCCTTCAAATTTCCTTATTTTTTTTTGAGGGCATCACCCTCTTTCTAAGTACCTATGTTCACTATTTTGTTGTCATCCTTGACTCCTTTCTCTCCCTTATTCCCAGATACAATCAATTGTTAAGTCTCACTAGGCCATGGTTGGGAGGGAGAACAAAGGTGTGAAACTGGCCTGGGGAAGAGCTCATCATTACCCCAAGAGTGGGTAAAGGGGTGGAGAAAGGATCACAGAAAAGTCTACAGAAAAGCAGAATGTCATTTAATTAGACAGCAAAGTGATATATAGTTTTTCTATTGTGTCAGAGGCAGTTCTTGAACCCAAGTGTTCTTTACTCCGAGGAGGGTCCTCAATCCACCACTCCATATTACCCTTCATTGCAGGCTGTATTTCTGGTAATATAGTCTAAGATTGTCTTAGTTGTACACGAAGGCACCAGCCACTTGGTTTTGCTAGAGAGTATTCAGTGCACCTCCAGTAAAACCAAGTATTCAGTGCACCTAGGGCAGCTAGATGGTGCAGTGGATAGAGCAATGGCCTTGGCATCAGGAAGACTTATCTTCCTGAGTTCAAATCTGGCCTCAGACACTTATTAGCTGTGTGACCCTGGGCAAATCACTTAACCTTGTTTGCCTCAGTTTCCCCATCTATAAAATGAGTTGGAGAAGGAGATAGCAAAGCACTCCACTATCTTTGTCAAGAAAACCCCAAATGGGGTCATGAAGAGGTGGACATGTCAATTCAGGGTACCTGAGTGAGGGGTTGGGGCCCCCCAAAGGTTGTAGTATCTGTATGGCCCATTATCCTATAGACTCAGCCTGCTTTGAGGGCAGGAGTTGGCCACATTTAATTGCCATCTCAGGGGTACAGAAATTAAATCCTATTCCAAATATTTCGAAAAGGACAACTTATGGTCGTAGAGGCCCCATTCCCAATATATGGAGAACATTCTCCTGTTTGTTAATTATCCTCATTCATTAGACTACAATGATTTACTTTTCAGGGGTGACAATGGTTTATTAAAGTGCAGTAAAGTAAAATGGCAAAGGAATTGTCTTATGGAATCTTTTGTGGAATAATCTGTTTCAAGCCTCCTCCCCCATGTACATACAGGTTATGGGTAAAATTCAGTAAAGGGGAGTGGGTATTTGGAATGTGTCAAGATGAGCTCTGCAAACAATGGAGGCATAAGAGGGAAGTACATGGGTTAAAATTGGTCTTCTGACCCCATATCACTATCCCACTCAAATCTACAGTGGCTCACTATTTGTTAAGATTCATGGCAGCTACTGTCCAGTCGTACTCTGTCCTTGCCTTTGTTTGTCAACCTGTCTTGCTGCTAGCGTATGCCTCCTCAGTACAGCTCTCCAGGATCTAGTTTGGGTTCTTCCTATTTCCCTTCATGCACTCACCTTTGTAGTGAAGCTAGCCTGCTAATTGTTCTCTGTACATGAAATTCTATCTCCCACCTCTACATCTTTGCACCATGTCTGGAATGTGCTTCTTCCTCACTTTTGCCTCTTAGAAACTCTATCTTCCTTCAAAGCATAGCTCATGTGCCCCTGTCTACAAAAGGCCTTTCCTGATTCCCCTATTCCCTTCTCAGTACTCTGTCCATCATGAAATTGCTTTGTATAAGTTTGTGTTTACTTATCTAATAATAATTATAGCTTGCATTTATGTAGTACTACTATGTGCTGGCCACTTTATAAATATTATCTCATTTGTTCCTCACAACAGCCCTGGAGGTAGGTGCTATTATTAGCTCTATTTTCCAGCTGAGGAAATTGAGGCAAACAGTATTTAAGTGACTCATCCCTCATACAGCTATCTTTCTGCTTGTTATAGGTCTCCTTCCCCTCCTTAAAATGTAAGTTCATTGAAGGTGTGGATTGTTTCTTTTTTCTTTTTCTTTTGTTCATGTATCCAGAGCAACTAGCAGAGCCTTGGGATATAGTAGATGCTTAACAAATCCTTGTTTAATTGGTCATCTTCCTCTGGGCATGTTATAGTTTATGAATATCCGCCTTAAAATTTGGCCTCTAGAACTGACCAATGCAGAGTACAGTGGGACGATTTTCTCTCATTATGGATGCTTTTTCTGTGTTGTTTTATTTTTGACCCATATGGAAACTCCCTCCAATGAGGCAGCAACAACTCATCTGTAACTTATTGGTTTTTTTTTTTTTTTTTGGCTAGGCAATGGGGTTAAGTGACTTGCCCAGGGTCACACAGCTAATAAGTGTTATGTGTGTGAGGCTAGATTTGAACTCAGGTCCTCCTGAATCCACGGCCGGTGCTCTATTCACTGGGCCACCTAGCTGCCCCTGTAACTTATTGTTTAGAGAGTTACCTGGGGCACTGAAAAGTTAAGTCACTTATCCATGGCCGCATAGTTAGTATGTGTCAGAGGCAAAACTTGAACCCAAGATTTCCTGACTTCAAGGCTGGCCCTCCATTCATGACTCTTCTTTCATTGGATGTTATAGCATTGCCTTAGACAAACTGAGACCTGGGAAAGACTTTAGCTTAAAAAGGCCAAGGCCACCCACTGTATCCAGAGCCATGGCCAGTCCTCTTGACCTATGTCTTGCCGCTGGACTCCAATGACTCTGAAGGACAGAGTGAGGCTGATAACTTTGCACAGTACTGCCTCACTTAGATCCAATTCATTTGCAAGTCAAGACATGACCCTCCTGATGTCATTGGTCCTCTTTGAGAATGAAAGACAAACAACAACTTCTGTTACTATGTTCTAAGATTGCATTAGCTGTACTCTTAGTATTTAGTATAAAAGTATTAAGTGCCTTTAGAGCCAGAATTTGTATATGAGATTGGGTAGATTTAGTTGGCAGTCTCTGCTGTGTGGTGTCCCTCCATCCTCCTAAGCATTTATTAAGTACCTACTTCATGCCAGGCATTGTGTTAAGTGCTGGGGTTACAAAAAGTAGCAAATGACAGCCATTGCCCTCAAGGAGTTTACAAGCTAATGGGAGAGACAACATGCAAATATATCTATACAAAACATGCATAAACAAGATAAATGGGAAATAATTAGCTGAGGGAAGTCACTAGAATTAAAAGGGATTAGGAAGACTTCCTGTAGAAGGTGGGGTTTTAGTTGGGACCTAAAGGAATCCAGGGAGGAGAGTATTCTAAGCACAAAGGGCTAAGAGATGGAGTGTCTTTTTCATGGAATAGCCAGTGTCACTGGATTGAAGAGTGTGTGTTGAGGAGTAAGGTGTAAGACAACTGGAAAGGTAGGAAGGGGCTAGATTATGAAGGGCTTTTAATGCAACAGAACATATTATATTTGATCCTGGAGACAATAGGGAGCCACTGACTGGAGTTTATTGAGTAGGGGCATGGCATGATCAGATGTATGTTTTAAGAAAATCACTTTAGTGGCTGAATGGAGGATGGATTGGAGTGGGGAGAGACTTGTGGCAGGCAGGTCCACCAGCAGGGTATTGCAATAATCAAGGTTTGAAGTGATGAGCACCTGCACTAGAGTTGTAGTGATATCAGAGGAGAGAAGAGGGCATACTTGAGATAGGTTGCAAAGGTGAAATGGACAGGCCTTGGCAACAGCTTGGGTATGGGAGGTGAGAGATAATGAGGAATCCAGGATGATTGCTAGGTTGTGAGCCTGAAGGATGGGAGGATGGTGTTGTCTCTTCTGCAATAAATAGGGAAGGTAGGAGAGGGAAGGAATTAGGGGAGAAAGATAATGAGTTCTGTTTTGGGCATATTGAGTTTAAGATGTCTATTGAACATTCAGTTCTCTGAAAAGCAACTGAAGATGCAAAACTGGAGGTCAGGAGAGATATTGGGACAGGAAAGTAGATCTGGGAATCTTCAGCATAGAGATGGTAATTAAATTCATGGGAGCTGATGAGATCACCAAGTGAAGTAGAGGGCCCAGGACAGAAGAATCTTTTTAAAATTTTTTTAATTTTTAATTTTTTAATTTTTTTTACCAGGACAGAAGAATCTTGAGGGACATCTATGGTTAGAGGGCAAGATCTGGAGGAGGATCTAGCAAAGGAGACAGAGAAGGAGCAGTCAGATTGGTAGGAGGAAAATCAGGAGAAAGTAGTGTCCCAAAAACCCAGAGAGAAGAGACTTGAAGGAGGAGAGAGTGATCAACAGTGTCAAAGGCTGCAGAGAGGACAAGGAGAATGAGGATTGAGAAAAAGCCGTTGGGTTTTCTTCTTCCATCAAACTGTTCTGTAGCCACTAAGTTAAAATGCAGCTAGCTTAGATTTCACCTCAGCAAGAGACAGGGACCATTAGAGTTAGAAATATGACAGTTGTCACATAGGGAGGAAAAACCAAGAGCAAGGAAGATGTCTTTAGACCAGCAGAGTTTTCCAAAGTTGGGTACTGCTTGCAAAAGAATTTTTCAGGAACTCTGAGATGAGGTATGAATTTATAGCCAAGGTCAATATGTTGGAGATAGAATGGAAAAGTCTGAGCTGACAGCGTAAGTGAAGTCAACATGAAGTCAAGTCAACAAATATTTACTAAGTGTCTACTGTGTGCTGGAAACTGTGCTAAGTGGTGCAGATACAAAGAAAGGCAAAAAACAGTTCCTGCCCTCAGGGAGGTTACAATCTAATGGGAGAGAAAACATGCAAATAATTGGGTACAAACAAGATACAAACAGGATGAATTGGAGATAATCTCAGAGGAAAAGCATTAGTATTAAGAGGATGATCAGAAAAGACTTCTTTAGGAAAGGTGGGATTTTAGCTGAGACTTAAAGGATGCCAGGAGATAGAAACTAGTGGGGAGAGAATTCCAGGCATGGAGGACAGCTAGGAGGAACCAGAAAAAAGCATACCAACCTTCAACCTTAGGACCACCATTGCTCCTGTAACATCCTCTAGTCTAATGGATCTTCCTAAAATGCCAGGTCCCAAGATGGAGTATTTTGTGTGAGGAACAGCGAGGAGGTCAGTTTAGAAAGGGCTTTAAAGCTAAATAGACTGATCAACACAATGATCCAAGACAGTTCCAAAAGGATCATGATGAAAAATGCTATCCACCTCCAGAGGGAGAACCCATGAGCTCTGAGTGTAGATGAAAGCATATTTTTTCATTTTCTTTACTTTTCTTTACTTTGTTTTGCTACATTGTTAATAGGGAAATATGTTTTGTGTGATGTCATATGTATAATTGATATAATATTCAGTAGTTTTCAGTTGTGTCCAACTCCTCATGACTCCATTTGGGATTTTCCTGGCAAAGATACTGGAGTGGTTTGCCTATTATCACAATTTAGTAAGAGACTAAGGCTGGATTTGAACTTGAGTCTTTCTGACTCAAGGTTCAACGTTCTATCTATTGCCCCACTTAACTTTCTTGAAAAAAACAAAGTAGAACATTTCCATATATGAAGTAGTAGAGAAAATATATGTGAAATTGTAAATGTTTATTACATATAGCTTACTTTTTTCTTAAGTATATAATAAAATCAACTTTCTTTTTAAAAATCAATTTTGTTACTCTGTTTTTACATGACCTTTATTTCCCTCTTCCCATCTCTTTTTCCCTCCTAGAAAGCCATCTATAAAACAAAGAAAAAGAGGAAGAAGAGAGGGAAAAAAATTTGTCAAGACTGATCATTACATGAAAAAAAAGACAATATATACAATGTTCCAGACCTGTGGACCTCTCCCTCTGAAAAGGAGTAGAGGACGGTGTCTTCTCATCGCTCTTCTTTGGGCCCATACTTATTTTTGCAATTTTGTGAATTCTTATGTGGTTGCTCTTCTTTCCATTTATGTTAGTATAGTCACTGTGTAGACTCTCTGCTTAGGGCCTGCTTGCTTCACTCTGCATCTGTTCATATAAGTCTTTCCAGGTTTCTCTATGTTCATTTCATTCGTTCTTTCTTACAGACTATTCTATTGCATTCATATGCCACAATATGTTCAGCCATTCCCCAATGGATGGGTATCTGCTTTGTTTTCAGTTCTTTGCTGCTACAAAAAGGACTGTTATAAATACCTCCTTTTGTATATGTGCCTAGTAGTGAAATCTCTGTGTCTAGAGGTAGGGACATTTTAGTCACTTAATTTGTATAATTCCAAATTGCTTTCTGAAATGGTCTCAGTGATTCACAGCTTTACTAACGATGAATTAGTCTACCTATGTTTCCTTATCCCTTTTCAACATGGTAATTTTCAAAGCTGTCCCGATTGTGTTCTTTTTGAACTTCCTTCTGTGCTCTTCTGTGTAAAACAAAAACAAAAACAAAAACAACCAAAAAACTTTAGTAACCCTTTTTCTTTATTTTCTTTCTTTTTAACATTACTGCTAGCTACCCTTCAGCCAACATCCCCTCCCCCAAAAGAAAGAAAAAAAATCAAGGAGGCATAGTCAAGCAAAACAAATTTATATTTTTATTTTAAAATTTAAAAGTCTACCATGTTCAAAAATATGTCCTATTCTCCACTTTGTTTCTTTCACCTTTCTGCCAGAAGATGGGTGGCATGTTACATATATAAGTCCTTTGGGAGTCATGGTCATTCATTGCATTAATTCTACTCTTTGTCCTAAAGAGTTTGGCACCTGGGACAGAGAATCTCCTATTGAAAATGAGGGGACACAAGTAGTCAAAGCCAACAAGACAAGCTACTCTATAAAGTGTCACTTGGACACTTACTAGCTATGTGATCCTGGGCAAATCACTTAACTTCTGTCTGTCTCAGTTTCCTCAACTGCAAAAGGTCATTTAACTTCTATCTGTCTCAGTTTCCTCAACTGTAAAATGGGGATAATAATAGCATTTACCTCTCAGCGTTGTTGTGAGGTTTAAATGAGCTAATATTTGTAAAGAACTTATCACAGTGTCTGGTACATAGCAGGCACTTAATAAATGCCTATTTCATTCCTTCCTTCCTTCCTTCCCTCCTTCCTTCCTTTTTTTTTTTTTGGCAAGGCAATCGGGTGAAGTGACTTGCTCAGGGTCACACAGCTCTTTTCCTTCCTTCCTTGCTACCTCCCTTCCTTCCTTCCTTCCTTTCTTCCTTCCTTCCTTCCCTCTAGAAAAAAAAGAACAGAAGTTTCCTTATTCTTTAACCCCCAGGGCTATTATTGATCCATAACTGGGGAGGAAACTTTTCTAAAAGAGCTATATTAAGTCTCTGGCTTTAGACTAAAGGAGCTTTGTAGAGGTTTCTTGAAGACTCCAGTTGGAGCCAGAAGCTGGAAGTGGAGGGAAGCTCTTTACCCAGTGGGCCCATGTCTAACAACAGTCATAGGAGAGGCTATATTTCCAGAGCCCAGAAGATAAGAGGTTATGCATCCAGTGGAGACCAGTGTCTCCAGGCTCTTTAAAGTTGTGCGATTGTATTAGCTGAATACATTAGTGCCCAGCTGCATTCCATACATGTTCCCTGGTTGCACTTACACTCCACATATGTTCTCCTCTGTGTGTCTGCCTGGCCATCCTTGTCTCCTTGTGTGCCCTGAACACATGTGTTCCCTATGTATGAGTCTCTCTGCACTTTATTTCTACATGCTGATTTTGACTTTTCCCACTAATGGTGTGTGCTTGTTTCTCAGTCTAATGGGGTATATTTTTTATCACGACTTTTCTTAAGCTATTTCATTAAATGCCTTTGCTTTGAACCAAGTGTGTTCTTGGGCCAACTATTGAAGGCAGAAGTTTGTGAGCTGTGGTTTAGAGTACATATAGATCCATAAAGTAACATAAACAGATATCTATCTTTGAGAGACCCTGTGAGGGGGATTTATCCCATGTACTGTATATTTTAAAATATGGATGTTACTAAAAGCAACTAGAGTTGACACAGTGGATAGAGTGCAGGGCCTAGAGTCAGGAAGACCTGAGTTCAAATACAGCCTCAGACACTTACTAGCTGTGTGACCCTGGACAAGTCACTTAACCCTGTTTGCCTCAGTTTCCTCATCTGTAAAATGAGCTGGAGAAGGAAATGGCAAACCTCTCCAGTATCTTTGCCAAGAAAACCCCAAAGGGGGTCACAGAGAGTCAGACACAATTGAACAACAACAACAACAACAAAAAAGCAGAAACTGAGGAAAATCACCTACTCAAATTCATGAAGACATGGGCCCAGGGGATGATGTGGAGGGGCTGAAGAGTTTGAGAGGGGAAAGAAACAAGAACTCAGGGAGGGACTGCAGGTCAGTTAAGGTTTTTGTCTTTTGGTCTTTCTACATTTTCTACTTTTCTCCTCTGGTTTGCAGGTCTCAGAGTAAGTGAAACAAAGTCAACTGATATCATTTCCTGTTCCTTTATGTTTTTAACTGTCCCTGCTCCGGGGAGGTGGGTGGTTGACTGGATTGTCCCTGGACGTAGAGGGGCGGGGTGGAGTGGAGAGGACTATGAATTTACCTTTGGCAAGCTCTGTGTTTTTGAAAAGATGCCCAGTAGCTTCTGGGAGAAATCTCCAGGGGTTTCTGTGAGCAGGACTGCATGTTTATGTGAGGGACCTGAAGGAAGCTGAGAAGAGAGAGAGGCATCTGGGAGGAGAGGGAGGTTCATGTGACCCTTCCCACCCTACTGCGGACAGGACGCCCTGAACAGGCGTGAGGCCAGAAGCTCAAGGGCCCCTTTCCCAAGCCTCCACCCCAGGATTGTTGATGGCTTGAGTTCTGCGGAGAGAAGGCCTATTTCATGCTAGCAGGAAGGAAATGATCAAAACAGACCATCTGGGGTCCAGGCGTTTATTGGTGTCTCCAGGGCACCTAGAAATGTAAATAGAAATTTTGGTGCCCAGGGAATTGACCACAAAACATAACTTGAGTAAGCAGTATGAAAGGTTACCTCCAATCAACTTTCTAAGACAAACTCAGTCTAGGGAAAGAGAGGCCTCAGACCTGGTTATATAAGGCCTTTTGCAAGAGGCTGCAGGATGCTGCTTTATTGAGGAGAGACACAAAACCTAAGACTTGATAAGATCAGTGCTGGGTTTCAGGATATAGGTTAGAACTGGGCTGGGGGACGACCTACATTCTGGAATGTAGCTGCTGGGAAGAGTTGAGACCAGATAGTGGGAGAAAGCACAAATACAACTACTTGGTAGCTTCCTGTTTTAACTCATCATTCTTGCTAATGGAATGAGAGGCTCAGGTGTTTTTGCCTGTTGTAGGAAGGCAAGTGTTGCCAGCACCCTTTAAATTCTGGGGCATCCTGGGGCAAAGCCTCAGGGACTCAATCCTCCTCACAATTCTCAAGATCTCCTTGTTTCAAGTCAATTCTCCTCATCCTTGGATGGAGGGACCTTCTGTTATAAACTGGGAAAATAGGAATCTCTGGAACTTGAAGCCTGTTACCTTCACTCCTACATTCCTCTCCCTGATTTACTCCTGACTCTATTAGATTTTTTTCTTCACCAAACACCATACCAGGTGCTCCTCTCCTCCTTCCTTTGTTGCCTGCTCCCATTAGAATGTAAGCTCTGGGAGGGCAGGGACTTTCTTTCTACTTGTATTTGTATTTGGGTTGCTTTCTCTCATTTAAATGTAAGTTCCTTGAGGACAGGAACTTTCTGTGGCTTATCTTTATACCTCCAGAGCTTAGCAAGGGTTTGCCACATAGTGAATATTTAATAAATGCCTCCCGTCTTCATCCATCATATAGCACATTGGAGTTCCAGGGAAGATCCTGACTACCGGTATCAGAAGATCTGTTTCAGGTTCAGTCTCTAACGAAGTTTTTGACCTTAGGCAAATAGCAGATTGGGAACCTTAGAGTTAGAGAATTTAGAATTAATTGGAAAGGACCTCAGGAGTTATCTGGTCCAATCCATACCTGGAAAGGTATCTCTACGGTTGACGTATTTGACAAGTGGGCACCCAACTTGTGCTTGAAAATCTCCAACGAGAGGCAAGCAAGCTACCACTTAGTTGAGGAAAACTTGCCTTCTGGCTGAGTACATGAAAACAAGACATTTTAGTAGGTAGCTCTAGATTCTGAGTATGATTTTCAAGTGACTGAAGGATTATTGCCAGGAAGAGGTATTCAACTTGTTCCCTTTGTCCCTTGTCCTGCTCCAGAGGGCAGAGCTGGGAGTCATGGGTGGACATTGCAGAGAGACCCATTGAGGCTTGCTGTCAGGAAGGACTTCCTGAAAATAAGGTGGTGGCTTGCTCCTCAGTGGAGGTCTTCAGGCAAGGCTAGATGGCCACTTGTCAAGCATGTCAACCACAGGGATTCCTTTTTAGGTATGGGTTGGTCCAGATGACTCCTGAAGTTCCTTTCAATTGACTCTAAATTGTATGACTCTGAGGTTTCCTGATCTGTTATTTTCCTGGTATCACAAACTATGTGTCAGAGCCTGAACTTGAACCCAACTCTTCTGACTTCAAGTCTAGGAATTTTTCTAAAACTAGACAATTTTTTTTCTGTGACAGTACTCAAATTAAAAAAAAACAAACAAACAACTCCATAGCATCAGGGTCAGTGAGGTGGCACGGTGGACAGAGCACCAGCCCTGAAGTCAGAAGGATCTGAGTTCAAATCCAGCCTTAGAAACTTACTAGCTGTGTGACCCTGAGCAAGTCACTAAACCCTGATTGCCTTAAAAAAAATAAAAAAGTAAAAACTCAATAGCACCTGATAGAGTAGGGTCATGGTCCAATGAAAGGGTGTGTGTGCAAACATTAGCAAAATAATAAAGGTTGTTGAAGGGGAGTCCAGTGGAGGGAGTTAATAGGCAGGAATAAGTCCTTGTACCCTAAATGTCTTGTGTCTGACCTTTTGGTCAGGTTGAGGGACAGATTGGGTAGTGCGTAGGGACCCACTTTAGCACCATCTAATACTTGAGGTCACTCCTATACTGCAGAAGACACTTCTTTCAACCAGGGAGGTGTTGGTAAACATTTAACAAGCTACTTCCTGAAAACCTTGATGAACTTTTAAGTTTAATTAGCATTATTAACATTTTCTCCATCATATTCTTAAGTCCAGACAACCAACAAAACAATCAATCCTTAATTTGCAGTGTTTGCTGATTTCTGAGGTAAATGCTTCCGCTGAAAATTTAACAACCAGCTTACCCTTAAGCCTATAAACCCTCCACCCTGAAGGGCAGGGTTGGAGGAAGGCACACAAAACAAGTTTCCCCTGAAACCTATGGAGAAATAGCCTAGCGTACTAGAAAGAATGCAATCTTTGGAATCAGAGGACTCATCTTTATACGTTGGACTTGGAGGCATCGAGACCCAAGTTCAAAATTTACTTCAGATGCAAGTTATTTAATCTCCCTCAGGCACAGGATAATAGTAACACCTATGTCCTAGAGCTATTGTGAGAATCAAATGAGATAGCATGTAAAGCATTCTGCAAGCGTTATTATTATCAAACAATGAAATTCGATGACATTCTATATAGCATTCCATATCCATACTCCTCCATATGAAGGGTGAAAAATGCATGCATTTTCTCATGTCTTCTTCAGGGTCAAGTTTGGTCATTATAATTATACAATGTTTGGTGACTTGGATGTCTGGATCCAGCCCAGATAAGGAGAAAGCTCACCTATCAGAGCCCAGGAGTTGGGATGGCTTGGCTTGGCTTTGTGTGACCAGGGTAACCTAGGGTGTTTGAGAATAAAAGATAAACAAATAGACTCAGGGGACAAGAGTTGGACCCCAGTGATTTTCTTCACTTGATGAGGGACTCTGTTATGGGTTGAGGGTCCATAGTGAGTAGAGCCCCCACTTGGGTAGATACATAGAGAGGAGAAATGGACATGCTATGAGTATGTGTGTATATGCATATGTATACACAATCTGTGGGTCCCTTCTGTGGGATATTTTTGTTTTTCAGGAACCCTTTTCCTTTCAAGGCCTCTTTTTTTTCCTCTTCTGTCCATTTTGCCCTGATACCACCTCCAACTTCAAAGAACTGTGACCTTGCTGCAAGGATCTCTCTCTGACTCCTGTACCTCTTAGTATGTGGCTTTTAGAGGTTGGAATGGAAAGATGGGATCACATCACCCTGCAGTCAGCCTGGTGATGAACTCATCCTTGGGGTGGTAGGGTCAGGGCCCCAGCAGGGTCATCAGGTCCATACCTGAATTGCTTTCAGTCAGGTAGCATCTGTCAGAGCTTATGTTTCACTGAGAGCTGTCTGCAAATTTTTGAAGGGTGGTGGGATGGAAGAGATTGGTTCTGATTTGCCCCGTAGCACAGAGCTTAGAGCAATGATTGAAAACTACAAAACAGCAAATTTAAAATTAATATTGGGACTAACCATTAGAGCTATTCAAAAGTGGAATGGGCCATCTCTAGAAATGGCAGGTTCACCCTTCATGGAGGTCTTCAAAGACCAAATGACCACTTGTTGGGTACATTATAGAGGAGATTGCTGAACTTGATGGACCCTGAGGTCCCAAGCAAATCTGAAATTCTGTGATTCTGTTAGAGTTCAGGATCACCTCACCATAAGGAGGATTCTGAGGAGGACTTTAGTGGAGAGGTACTACCACAGATCCTATTGCATATAATGGAAAGCTCAACAGAGCTTGGTGTCCAGTATCCCTTAGTATTTCCAAATAAGTCCTAGGGTACTTTGCAGAAGAAAGTGGGGGGGGGGCTATAGAGTAAGTTTTTTAAGAGATTTGTCTTTGGAGCTTCATTATTTGGGGATCCTTTGGAAATGAAGACTCCCCTCACTTACTGGCTTTTACTTATACATCTGTCCAATCAGTTAAGTAACTGGGGCAGCAGGATGAGGATTTTTGGACACCATTGTGGCTATATTGGTCCTTGAGGATTTGTACCACATTGCCAACAGAATTTCCACAAGAGCCCTAGTTCTGACCTCTCTCTTATTGTAGTTAGCTCTTATCGCTCTTATTATTGGGGTTAGGGGCAAAGAACCTTCTTTGCCCCCAGGATAAGGGGAGAGAAGGAAAATAAGGAACACAAAGATATTTTGAGAAGGGAAATTAAAACTTAATTGAATTAATTTGTTCTTAGGTTAAACTCAGTTCCTTGAGTGTGCTAAAGGCCCCTCAGATGAAAGAGAGAGAAAGAGAGAGAGAATAACTCTGTTGTCATCTTGAGAGAATGCGAATGAGAAAGAGAAGGAAATGGAGAGACAAGAAAAATTGGAGAAAGAGAATGAGAGAAAAAAATTGAGAGAGAAAAGATAAAGAGAGAAAAGAAAGGGAAGGGAGGTAGAGGAGAGAGAGAAATGGAATGAGAGAGAAAGGAGGGAGAGAGGAGAGGAGAGAGGAAGGAGAGAAAGAAATGTGGAGAGAGAAGAGAGAGAAAGGCGAAAGAGAGAGAGAGAGAGAGAGAGTTCCAGAGAAAACAAAGATGTTGATTTAAGATATAGCAAAGGGCTTGGGGGGGGGGGGGAAGCCTGGTGAAGGCTCCTGTTGTTTGGGGTCGGAGGCCACATGGAGCAGCCTGCTGCCTGGGGACCATGCTCAAGGTTCTTCAGTGATGGAAAAAACTTGCCTGACGCTTTTCCTCATTGGCCTCTTTAACTTGCTAACAGGAGCCAGCTGAGCGAATACAAACAGAGGCTCTCGCTGTAGCCCGGCACAAATCCCAGCTTCCTCTGAAATTTCCAAGCCTCTTTTTTCCTGTCGGATTCCAGACAGATGAAATTTTCCTGGCCCCGGACCATTCCTGGCAGCATCTCCCCTCTGAATCACCGTAAATCAGGGCCTGGGGTTGAGCTGCAGGATTTACTTGATTGACAGCTCTTGCTGGGGGATTCTGGGGGCTCTGTTTCCGGGGCTAAAATTAGCCATGGGGACATGCCAGCTTCTCCTGGTCCTCATGCTAGTGTGTGATTATGTATGTGTGTGTGTGCCAGCTGTTTTTCTTTTCTTTTCCTTTTTTAAAATTTAAAATTTAAATTTCTTTTCTTTAGAAAGGGTTGCATGTATACAGATTGGAGACCCAAGGGCTTACAAATAGACTTAGGTGACACTATTGTTCACTCAATCATTTCAGGAGTCAGTACATTCCTTAATCCTCAATCATATGACTGAGCCCCCCACTAATTATAGTACAAACACCGGATTTTGCTTCTTTCTATCCTTTGTAGCCATAACACATGAGGTCACACCGCTTGGGCAAACCTGAGATGATGGGAGGAGGAGATGGTGGAATGAGTATTTTCAGACTTTGGACATCCTGGACAATCTCTCAGTATCACTTTCCCTCTCTCTCTGTGTATGTGTGCTTGTTTGTCTTTTTGTCTCTCATTTCTTTCTTCAGTTTTTCCTTATCACATCTGTGTGGCAGGATGGTGTAGTGGTAAGAGCATTTAATTTTGAGTCAAGAGACCTGCATTTCAGTTCCAGCTCTCATATATAATATCTAGGTGACCTTGGGAAAGTCATTTAACTTCTTTGAATGTCAGTTTCCCGATCTGTAAAATAGAGGGTTGGACTAGATTATCTCTAAGGTCCTAAATATCTGAAACAAAATACTACTGAGAGGCTGAAGCAGAGAAGCTTTAAAAAGGGTGTGAAGAATTGGAATTTTAACTTTTTTTTCCTCTCAAGAGATTCAGGAATGCCCAAAGAGATTGTCACATCTTATTCACCTCCTTTATTGGAAGAGCCATAACTAACGTGGAGCGACTGGGGCTTTGTCCCAAGGCACTGACATCTAGCTGCTGGGGTACGCTTCCTTCTATGGCAGTCTGGAGATCCACATCTGTGTGTCTTGATTCTCATTCCCTCACCCAGCCTAGACTGCCCCTCCCAGGATTCTATTTCCTTGGTGCCATTCGCCTTGATCTCGCCTTCCCTGCCAACCCTTTTGTGAGTCAAAGGCAGACCCTCTGGATTTGAGCTATTTTCTTTTCTAGGACGACTACACTATTATTCAGACTCTCATGCATTGTTGGTCCCATTCCCATCCCTCCTTTTGGATTATCCTTTGTCCCTTCACTCACCAAAGAGAACCACTGCCACGTTACCCACTTCTCCCTCCCCCCACCTCATTTTTGCCCCAAGTGAAAAAATTCCCAGTAGGGTCTTTATTTATTGGATCCATATTTTTCAGAGTGAACACAAGAAAAATCCTTACCAAATTCTCAACTGCCTTGATACGGTGGGAAATATGAGACTTATCTTTGTCTGGAGCTGAATATGTCCATTTCACCCAGTTTTCTAACCTGGGAATTGGAGAAATGAATCAGGAACAACGGCCCTCAGTTTTTTGTTTGATAAGGAGACAGATGGCAGATCTTTGCTAGAGACAAGTGGTTCAGCAGGGACTGATTTCAGCTGGAAAATCAAGCCTCAGATGGGAATGAGGGAATTATTAAAGAATTAAATCCACAATAATCTTGTAAGACCCAGGAGACTCAGAAAGCAATACACACCAGAGTTACATTCTGGTCCACAAAAGTCATAGGGGCCTGGAATCTGCAGCTCAAGAATGCATGTGAGTTTTACGTGTACAACATAGTCAAGCCTTTGAAAAAAACAAAACAAAACCCAACTCATTTCAGCCCCTTAGACAGTACCTGTCACGATTTTAGTAACAATAAACAAGCTTCAGGAGTGGGGGAAATTTTGCTAGGAGTTCAATAAAAAGTTAATTAAAATGCACAAGTCAAGAAATTTCATCCTCGTCACATGAGACAGCTATGAGGGGTTGGTTTATTCCAACCCTCCTCTTCAATCCAGGAGAAGTGGCTCCTGGGACTCAGCAGAGTGCACTCTGCTTCAGAAAGCAGAGCTGTCTCCCTTGACAAGGACAGACTTTCATGACTTGTGCAATGAATTAAATTTTTATTTTTATTGAACTTCTAGACAAGAATAGTCCCTGCCTTCAAAGAGCTTATGTTTATTTTTTTAATAAGCTCAGATTCATTTGTTTTACATTGTCTAAACATTCCTCTGAGCGTGCTCCTCCCCACCCCAAGAGAGAAGATAACATGTAAGTTACTAGGGAAACCCTGGCCCCTTTACTTCCAATTGTTTATTCCTTTTTCAGATACTCATCTCTCTGCCTCCACTCTTCTAAAAAAATAACATTTAAATGTTTTTAAATGAACAAAATTGTATTTTATTTTTGTTCCTACTCTTTCCCCTCACCCCAATTGCAGTGTGGGGGTAGGGGCAGAAAGAAAAACAAGATCCTTGTAAGAAATATTAATAGCCCAGTGAAGCTAGAAAAAAAATCTCATTATGCATTCTGAGTCCTTCACCTCTCTGTCAGGAAGCTCTGAAATCATGATGGATCATTTGTTAATCAGAGTTCTTTCAAAGTTGTTTGTCTTTACAATGTTGCTGTTATTATATAAGTTGTTCTCCTGGTTCTGCTCACATCACTTTGTATCAGTTCATATGTCTTCCCAGGTTTCTCTGAAACCTTCCCTGTCATCACTTCTTATAGCACAACATAGTATTCTGTTCATATACTTAATTTGTTCATCCGTCACCCAATTGACGGGCATCCTTTTAGCTTTCAGTTTGTTGCTACTAAAGAACTATCATAAATATTTTTGTACATACAGGTCCTACTCCACTTTCTTTGTGTTCTGTCTCTCTTTCTCTCTCTCTGTGTCTGTCTCTGTCTCTCTCTTTCTCTCTCTCTTTCTTGGTAAGGGCCTAGTATAGGTATCACTAGGTCAAAGGGCAGACAGAAAAGTTTAGTAAAATTTTGGGCATAGTTCCAAATTGCTTTCCAGAATGGCTGGACCAATTCAGAGCTCCACCAACAATGCATTAATGTTTTGCCCTGACCCCTACCCCTTCCCCAAGCTGTATCTTCCAAGACAGAGGATCCCAAATGGAACTTGTGATCCCCAAACTCAATTCTGACACAGGAAACCCTCCCACTCTGGGAATCTCTTGACCTTCCTGTACTAACCAGGGAATACCACGAGCAAGCACTCCCTATTTTGAGACATTTACCCTCTACCCTCCCAACGCATAGTTCAATACTAACAACAAACAACAAAACCCTAGAAAATTCTCCCTCCTATCACTGAAGGTTTGTTTCCTGATGTCACTTCTGGCCCGGCACCCTCTCCTAGACAGAGCAGCCAGCTGGTCTCTCACCTATTGCCTACATCATAGAGTTGGAAAGCCAACTTGCTCAAGGGATCTGTGATTTACCTCCTCTCTGAAGACCCACTTTTTTTTTTTGATTACTTCTCAGCACTGAAAAAAGAAAGGGATTTAAAAGACTGACTTGCTTCTTGCTTTACTGAAAAGGAACATAATACACTGGGGATAGCCTTCTATTAGGTGTACCTCACTTTTAGTAGCAAATCCAGCCTTCTTTAGCAAAAAACCAACAGCACACAGTACCCCTAGAACCTTGATTCCCATAGGAATCTTCACTCCTCTTCACTCCACTTATACATTAGTTTCAAACCCCAGTTGATTCTACTACCCCTGTATCTTGCATTCATACCCTTCTTTCTAGGGGGGAGCTAGGTGGCTCACTGGGGTTGAAGTCAGGAAGACCTGAGTTCAAATGTGACTCTTGCTAACTGTGTGACCCTGGGCAAGTCACTTAACTCTGCTTGCCTCAGTTACCTCATCTGTCAAATGAGCTGGAGAAGGAAATGACAAATCACTCCAGTATCTTTGCCAAGAAGAGTCAGACATGACTGAATAAAACGACTCTTCTTTCTGTTCAAATGGCCACCACCTTAGCTTAGGTCTACATCACCTCCTTTCATCTCCTAATTGATCTCCCAGCCCCCATTTCCTCCTCTTCAATCCATCCAACAGCTGCCAACTGATATTCCCAAAGCACAGCTCTAACACTATCATTCTTTGATTCAAGAAGCTTCAGGGTCTCCTTATTGTGCTTAGAATAAAATGCAAACTCTTCTATTTGAAATTTAAAGCCCTGCACAATCTAGATCTAATCTATCTTTAGGTGGAACAGTGGATAGGGCACTGGACCTGAACTCTCCTGAGTTCAAATCTATCCTCAGACACTTAATATCTGTGTGACCCTGAGCAAGGCATTTATTCTCAGTTTGCCACAGTTTCCTCATCTGTAAAATGGGGATAGTAATAGCACCTACCACTTAGGGTTGTTGTAAGAATTAAATGAGATTTGTAAACCTTGAAACACTATGTAAATTCTAGCTATTATTATAAAGACATAGCTTGATAATCTAATATGCATATGACATAAAGGTAGGAGAGAAAACTAGACAATTACTATTCAGAAAGAAGATTCAGCAGAACCTTAGGTTCATAGAAACATGACTTTGGAGCTAGAAAGGTCAATGGGTGGGAATAATCAGGCAAATAGCATTTATTAATCACTGATTATTTGCCAAACACTGTATTAAAGGCTTGGGATACAAAGAAAGGCAAAAAGATGGACCCTCCTCTCAAGTTGCTTTCAGTCTAATGGGAGAGACAGTATGCAAACAACTATGTCCCAGAAGTTTTTGTCAAATAGTGAGTTCTTATCCCAGAAGCTGGGGTCTTTGGGTTTATCAAACAGTAGATTACTATAGTCATTGACTACTGTCTTGCATATATAACCTAGTCCACTGATCCACCTCTCTATTTATTAGCCACTACCAAGTAATTTTGATGATTGCTGCTTTATAAAACAATTTAAGCTCTAGAATGGCTAGGCCACCTTCCCTAGCATTTTTTTTCATT
>NW_020954575.1:15611864-15640975 GCF_900497805.2 Vombatus ursinus | reverse complement strand
GGGTTTGTTTTGGCAGGTAGACTCCCAGATATTTTATAATGTCTACAGAAACTTTAAATGGAATTTCTCTCTCTTGCTGTTGGGCTTTTTTGGTAATGTATAGAAATGATGATGATTTATGTGGGTTTATTTTATAACCTGCAACTTTGCTGAAGTTATTTATTATTTCAAGTAGTTTTTTTTCACTTGATTGTCTAGGATTCTCTAAGTATATCACCATGTCATCTGCAAAGAGTTACAGCTTTGGCAATCAACTATGTCCAAATAAGATATGTATGTGTGTGATAAAATGGAGGCAATCAACAGAATCTAATAGATTATTTTAACAAGGGCAAATTTAAAATTATATTGTTGTTGTTCAGTTGTTTTTTAGGTCATGTCTGACTCTTTGTGACCGTATTTGGGGTTTTATCGACAAAAATGCTGGAGTGGTTTGCCATTTCCTTCCCCAGCCCATTTTACTGATGAGGAAACTGAGGCAAACAGTATTAAGTGACTTGCCCAGGCTCACATAGCTAGGAAGTGTCTGAGGTCAAATTTGAACTTAGGAAGAGGAGTCTTCCTGACTCCAGGACTGGCAATTTATCCACTGAGCCACCTACATAGGATAAAAAAAGTGGGCTGCACAAATAAGTGATGGGGGAGACTTCACTCAATAGTATCAGGATCCAAGACTACCCCTCTCTTTTTACTCCTACACCCTGTTTTCCAGAGCTAAGCTCTAGCAAGCAGGCTGTGCCCTGAGCTTGGCATAACAAAAATCCTTTGCGCTCCCCTTCTGGATGAATTCTGCTGCAGCTAAGTCGAAGAACTGATGGTCAATGAGCTTGGGCAAGCACCAACAGGCCCAGACGTGAAGCCCTGCTATGAACTGATTTTTTGTCACTAGACAACCTTGTCTCACAGTTGCTGTTGTGTCTTTGTTGTGATAGTGTCTCACCACTGTGGCCACACGACACTATTTGATTCTTTATCTGGCCACAAAGATATAAATCAAGGTTTAGCCCCACTGCCTTGAGTCTCCTACTAGAAGAGGCCCTGACACATATGTCTAATTTCTCTCCCCCAGTGGAATAGGAAAGCTTTTTGCTTTCAACCTGTGTGAGCTCTTTGGTCTTTTTGGAGTTCACAGTGGTTGCAAAACCTCTATGACTCTTTGGTCATTTGTTACCAGAGTTGACAATAGCAATGAATGGAAAAAAAAACAAACAGACCCTGGAACGTCAGTTGACTACAAGCTCGGTAGGAGTAGACGGTGTGATGTGGATGCTAAAAAGGTTAATGTGCTCTTGAGGTGTATTCAATCAATTATCAAGCACTTACTAAATGCCTTCTATGTGCTAGGCAATGTGCATTATTAAAAGTGTAGTGAACAGAAGGAGGAAGTCAGTAGTCCCATCGTGCCCTGTGCTGGATATAGACCATACCTGAAAGAGTATGCTTATTTCTGGGCATCACATTTTAAGGATATGGACTAACTGTGACAGTGAGCATTGGAACTCGATGAGGATGGTGAAGGATTTGGAAATCATGTGATATGAGGAGTAGATCAGATGAGGCATTTAAAATTTGGCATGTGCAGGTCATGAAGGTCAGAGTAAGGCCATGGATCAGAACTGGGGAGGGGGGGGTCCCAGCCATAACACAGACTCATAGAATTTGAGAAAGGACTTCAGAGGCCATCTTGACCAACTCCTACATGAAAAGGCTCTCAACTATAACATCTCAGACAAGTTTTGGCTCTTAAAGACCCTCCCCACCAAGAGGGGAAACCATCACCTTTTGTCAAGGTGGCTCATTTCAATCCAGGACAGCTCTAATTATTAGGGAGATTGTTCTGATGTTAAGCCTAAATTGGCTATCACATTGACTTGACTTAAATGGCTAGAGATGTCAGCCATTGAACCTAGGGTTCTACACTTGCAATGCATGAGTTCTGCCATTGAAATATATATCCTTCCTTAAAAACCTGCTTAATTAAAGGAGCTGGTACCCTACTCTCATTTGTATTCAAACAGAACTCTCCTGAAGAGAGAGTAAGCTATTCTGTGAGTATGGTTGGGCCAAGCAAGAGTTGACACTGGGAAAGGCAAGATGGCGCCACTGAAAGAAACCTGCATTTGGGATCCAGAGGACCTGGGTTTAAGACCTCTGTTACTACTGGTGTGATTTTGGACAAGTCACTTCAGCCAGGGTTGCTTCACTCCTGGCTTGTCTCATTCAATGTGCTTTTCTACCTTCTGGTCAATCCCCTTCATACCCTGAAGAAACCTCCCTGAGGCTCTACTTTCTCCAGCTGTGACTTTCTCAATAGGACAACTATATTGGGAAGGGCCTCATCCATGCTCATTTCACTCCTGGCTTGACTTTTTTCCTTCTCCTCATCAGGTGCCTTGCTGCCATACAGACACTTCCCCCCCCACCTCCACCCACTACTTTTCAGCTATTCATTTGTTGCATTTTACAATTAGAATGGAAGCTCTTGAGGGGAAGAGCTTGTCTTGTTTGCTTTATCTGTATCCTCATTACTTAGCACAGAGCCTGGCACATAGTAAGTGCTTAATCATTCTGTGCATGCTGTTTTTGTCTCTTGCTGTCTTTCTGTCTTTATCTTTGTCTCTCTCTGTGTCTCTCTGACTCTATCTGTCTCCCTCTCTGTCTTTCTGACTCTTTCTCTGTCTTTCCCTGTCTCTCTCTCTCTGACTCTGTCTCTGTCTCTTTTTCTTTCTTTCTGTCTCTGTCTTTGTCTCTCTCTCTCCCTCTCTGATCTAGAGTAGTTGGCCTCTGAGTTCCCTTTCTTCTTGAAATTTAGATTCTGTGACGAGTGATTACTTCATTGATCTATCTGGAGGCACTGCCCCATTAGGTTAATCTGGATCCCAGCTAGAAACTCCCTTTTCTTCTCCTTCTACTGCCTAGCTAGCCCATCCCATTGCTATGTGCCTCGGAACTATTCTGTGACCCATGAACACAAAAATCCTGCATAGGGCCCTTGCACCTGCAGAAATAAGATGCTATAGGTGAAGATTTATGGTGAAAGCTGTTTTGGGTAATGTAGGCCCCAAACGGACTCCCTTTTCTAATCACATCTTTGTGAGCTGGGCTCTCCTAAATTGGGGTGCTCAGAAGGGGACATGGAGGAAGGGTTTGTTGCTGACTCGTCCTGCTTCTCCAGGACTTGAGAATTGGCTCCCTTTCTTGGAGCCATCTTTTTGTATTGGATTTTTAGCTTCTCTATGTCCTATTGTTCATACAGATGAGTTATTTTCATATAGTGTTCATGGGGTTATACTGAAACATCCATTCTTTCTTACTCAGTCCCTTATGCACACGATTAAGTGGCAGCTGGCTGAGGTGAGGAGTACACGCTGTGGCCAAAAGTTGGAGCCTTTTTGTGTGTATCTTCAGCAGCAGTTGCCTGTGAGGTGGTGGTAGAGGAAGATAAGCATTTATTAAGCTTCTGCTATGTGCTAGGTACTTTACAAACATTCTCTTGATCCTTACCACAACCCTGTGAAGTAGGCTCCCTATGGCAGATACATCCTCTGATGTCTATAGTGAAAGACTTACTTTTATCATATAAGAGAGGAAGAAAGCATAGTGGGCAGAGTTCAGGACTAGACAGTAGGAAGACCCGGGTTTAAATTCCACCTCTCTGACACTTACTAGCTATGTGACCTTGGGCAATGAATGTAACTTCTCAGGGCCCTGATTTTCTCATCTGTAAATGGGGATGATAGTATAAGATAACAAACATAAAGAATTTCTCCAACTTTAAAGAGCTCTACACATGTTAATTTGTACAATAAGCCATTAGGTTCTCTGCTATTATTGTGGTGAAATGCCATAAACTGTCAGAGATATCAGTTCTCACATTAACATTTTCCCAGAGACTGGATCTTACTCTAAACTAGTTACAAAAGTGTTGAGAACCAGGGAATTCTGTAGGAAGGAAAAGAGGTACTGAGAGTTTATGCAAAGAAGATCAATCAATTCTCCTGTTCCACAAATTGCCACTGAAAAAGTAAGAGGAGAAATTAGCAGGGTCCAGAAGGATGAAGGGAGGTATCAAGGTAGAATACGGCAAAATGATGAGAGGGATGATGGAGGGTCACAAGGTAGGATTTAGAGTTGTAAGGGACTCCCATCACCAGGAACGACATTTTTCATTATAGAAATTTAGTCTAACACTCTCATTTTCCAGGTGAAGAAACTGAGACCTAGAGAGGAGAAGTAACTTGTCCAAGGTCATGCAGAGATAGAGAGACTTACTTAAGTCT
The DNA here is from genome assembly GCF_900497805.2 of Vombatus ursinus. Classification (NCBI taxonomy): domain Eukaryota; kingdom Metazoa; phylum Chordata; class Mammalia; order Diprotodontia; family Vombatidae; genus Vombatus; species Vombatus ursinus. The sequence continues at coordinate 15,636,695 of NW_020954575.1, read as the reverse complement.
TATAGGGATAGAGCTGGAATTTGAATCTAGGTTTTCTGACATCTGAATCAACTGTTTGTTCCCATACACCCTTGTGTCTACTCTGGTATGGACAATGGAGGAAGGAGAAGATAGTGGAGGGAGGTCATGGGATCATAGATTTAGAACTGAAGGGGAAAGGGTGGAGTGAGAATGTCAGAGGAAATTGAATATATTTACCTATTTTTTTGGAAGCAATCAGAATTAAGTGACTTGCCCAGAGTCATAAACTAGTAAGTGTCTGAGGCCAGATTTGAACTCAGGTCCTCTTGACTCCAGAGCTGGTATTCTATCCACTGCACCACCTAGTTGCTCCTACATTTACCTAATTTTACAAATGAGGAAACTGAGGCCCAGGGAGGCTAAATCACTTGTCCAAGTTCACATAGGCAGTAAGAGTAAGAGGTGAGGTTTGAACCATTATATCAAGATGATGGGGCAGCTAGGTGATAGAATACACAGAATGCCAGGCCTGGAGTCAGGAAGACTTCTCTTCCTAAGTTCAAATTTGACCTCAGACACTAGCTGTGTAACCCTGGGCAAGTCACTTACCCCTGTTTGCTTCAGTTTCCTCATCTGTAAAAAGAGCTGGAGAAGAAAATGGCGAACCATTACAGTATCTTTGCCAAGAAAATCCCAAATGGGGTCATGAAGAGTCAGACATGACTGAAACGACTAAATAAACAAAAACCAAAAACCAAGATGATAGAAGAGGGAGGTAACTGACGGGTCAAATGATCTAGTTTGATCAGTCACTCTTGGATTCTTAGCTGAGGTTGTTATTTCCCCCCTCCCCTTGTTGGAAACACCTAATATCCCCAAATGCTATGAGCTCATGCCTTCCTCTGGCATTGATATTCCTCTGCTCTTGGCTCCGGCAGGGACATGCCGATATTTCTGCTGGAGGAATGGAGCAATAACAGAAATCTCATTTTTCTCCCTAAAATAATGCTGCTCAGCTCTGCCAGCAAATGGAAGGTTTTCCTGCCAAGGTTCATGTTAGGAGCCTGGCTCCAAATCCATCGTGATTAGCTTCTCCCCAACTCCACCCCTTATCTTCCTGAGGGGGATGTGGTATATGTCTCGCCTGGGTTAAGAAGAAGCAAAGCAAACCCCAGCTGCTCTTGGAGTTTCTGATCCCCAGTTCATGGGGTCTTTCTCGGCCCTCGGAGAACTCTCTCATCCCGGAACTTGCTGGCCCCAGAACTCTTTAAACCAAAAGGGCTCCACTCTTAGCGCTGTCTCGAGTCAGGGCTCTTTGAACCACTTTGGCTTCCTTTGGCTGGATGGTGATTCCAGCATCCCCATTAGAACCTAGGCAATTTCCTACGAGAAAATATCATTGGAAAAGCCATTTGAACAGGAAGAATTTAATTCTTGCAAACAGCTCCTTTAAAGAAAAAAAAACCCTAGAAAAAAGAAAGAAAGAAATCCTCATTTACCTAAAGGCCTGAAAGGACTGGAAACTTCTTCCCCCGGAGCATTACCTGCTTCCTGGCTGCAGGGATGGAAGGACTCAGAGAATTCAGAGGATATTAAACAGATTCATAATGGACCTGACAATATAAACATGTCTCAAGTGCAGACAGGAATGCCACAAGCTCTTATTTGGCTTAATGTAAAACATATACCAGTTGTGTCTGTGGTCCCGTTTGACAAATAAACAAGGAGTGTGTGTATATGTGTGTGTGGGGATGTACTCCAGAGCCTTCCCTGGGGAACCAGGTGCCTCCTCTTACTTTTTCTTTTTCCTTCTGCCTACAGAAAAGACTAAAGAAGATAATTTAGCCTTGCAGAAGGGTTCCAAAAACCCTTACTAATTGTGGGGAGGGCTGGCCAAATGTTTCTCCTTTAGCAGTGATGCCTCTGAGGACACAGAGCTTGGAAAGCCTGTGGAAAGATAGTACCAACCCTGTGGTTTCCTTTTTTCTGCTTTTGAGGCAACTGGCCTCAGAGGCCCTGAGTTGGAATACTGACTCTGATACTTGCTAAATGTGAGCCAATGGGCAAGTCCCTTAAACTCCCTGAAGTTCACTTTCTTCAGTAGTACCACTTTAATCCATCCTTCTAAGACAATCTTCCTAAAGCACAAGTTTGGTCATGTGCTCCCTCTCCCATTCCCACAATAACCTTCAGTGGCTCACTATTGTCTCTTCAATAAAATAAAATAAAATACAGATTCATCGGTTTGGTATTTAAAAGCTTCCAAAGACTGGTCTCGGCTTGTCTCCCCACATTACTCTCCTTCATTCATTCTATGTTCTAACCAAAAATGGCTTACTTGCTGTTGCCCACATCCTCCAAGTCTTATTTCTATGTCTTTTCACAGGCTATCTGTCCTTCATACCTGGGATGCACTCTCTCCTCCCCTCTGCTTCATTAGAGGCTCAGATCATTTGCCACCTCCTATGAGATGGCCTTCCTTTCCCCCAAATAGTTAGCACTCTCTTTCCCTGTCAAATGTATTATATGTAGACTTATCACTTAATGAATGTTGATTGACTGATTATCTGTTTACAGGTTTTATCACCACAGTAGACTGTGAGCACTATCAGACTATCTTTTATTTTGTCTTTGTTTCTCCACAGCCTACCTGGTAAATGCATGCACTTCCTAAGTACTTGTTGCATTTATTTGGATTGGATTGAATAATAACTTCATACCTTCCATGATGGTTGTGGAGAAATGGCTCTGTAAATCTAAAGTGCTATGGTAATTAGAGTTATAATTTTTCTTTATTATAATTATAATTTTATTATAATAACAATATAATAGATAGCTATAATTATACTTTCATTGTTATTATAATATATTATTATTTTATTTTATTTAAAAATCTACATTTCCCCTATAGCCTGGGGTGGGGAAAGCTATGACAGAGTCAGGTGAAATTAATCAGATTCAAGCATAGAAATAATAATTGATGCTCACATAGTGAATCACCAAAGCACTTTGCATATAGTATCTCATTTGACCTTCATGACAACCTTGTGAAGAAAGTACTAATATGCCCATTTCACAGATGAGAACATTGAGGCTCAAAGAAGTTGCATGATTTTCTCATCCTCATACAGTTAGTAAGGATGAGCAGAACTCAGGTATTACTGACTCCTCATCCTTTCAGTCTGATCGTTTTTCAGTCTGTCTGACCCTTTGTGGCCCCGTTCGGGGTTTTCTCGGCAGAGATACTAGAGTGGTTTGTCCTTTCTTTCTCCAGCTCATTTTACAGATGAGGAAATTGAGGCAAACAGGGTTAAGTGACTTGTCCAGACGCACACAGCCTGTTGGAGGCAAGATTTGAACTCAGGAAGATGAGTCCTCTTGACTCCAGGCCTGGGGCTCTATCTACCTCACCACCTAGCTGTCCCATTCATCCTTTACACCAGGCTGTCTCATCATTCTGGAGAGATGTGCAAACAACTGTCAAAAAAACTAATTTGGTCAACTGAAAAGGAGCCTGGATAAATAGCTGTCCTGAGAAGCAGGAAGGGCTGGGTTTAAGACCCATCTCTAACACACCCTGGGCTAACCTCTTCATAATCTAGGCAACTATCTAGCAGCTACTTGACCCTCATTGGTTGAAGAGGGTCCCCACACCAATGGAATCACAGTGACAGCCTTTATCCTATCTCTAACTTATCCCTACAGTTGGTCAATACAATGGGGGAAAAATCAAGGCAACCAATTGCCTGACTGAATGAACCATCCACCTGGGTCCAAATGGCTGGTCTGGTTTTACTGGTGAAGATGGAACCTAAATTTGTGGGATTGTAGCCATGGCTGTGAAATCACAGGCTCATAGGATCATAGATTTAGAGCTGGAGGGGACTTTAGGGGATGTGTAAGCCAACCTCCTCATTTTTCAGATGAGGAAACTGAGGCCCAGTGAGATTAAGTGACTTGCCCAGTGTTGCAAAGGTAGGTAAGCATCTGATCCATTGGCCTCAGGTCTTTCAGACCAGACCCCAGTGTTCTATCCCTTCCTGGAGGCTTTGAACTGGCAGGGACTTTGGAGGTGATCTTGTCCAACCCTCTCAGCGCTCACAGATAAGGAAAATGAAGGCCAGAGAGGTGATGACCCATCTAAGATCAGAGAAGTAGCAAATGGTACAGTCAGGATTGGAATTCAGATCTTCTGACTCCAACTGAACGTTCTTTCTGACTATTTTCTCTACCGTAAGTCTCTTCTCACTTGTCCATCCTGTTCTCAATTTAGTTAGTCATTTTTTAGTCCAATTCTTTGTGATCCCATCTGAGGTTTTCTTGGCAAAGATACTGGATTTTACAGATGAGGAAACTGAGGCAAACAGGGTTAAGTGACTTGCCCAGGGCCACACAGCTGGTAAGCATCTGAGGCTGAATTTGAACTTAGGTCTTCCTGATTCCGGGCCTGGTACTCTATCCACTGAAACACCTCGCTGCCCCTGTCTTGCTTCAGTTGCTAAAATAATCTTCCTAAAGCTTACGTCTCACCATGACATCCTCTTAATGAATAAACTCCAGCAGCTCCCTCCTCCCTCCAGGATCAAATATATCTTCTGGTATTTAAAGTCCTTCACAACTTAGATCTTTCCTACCTTGCTTGTCTTCTTACATTTTACTTTTCTCTACATATTTTAGGACCCCGTGACGCTGGCTTTCTGGATGTTCTTTGGATGCCATGCTCCATCTTTTGACTCTCTGCCTTTTCAGTGGCTGTCCCATCTGCCTAGAATGTTCTCCCCCACCATCTCTGCCTTCTGGATTCCTTTGCTTCCTTTAAGACTCAGTTCAAATGCCATAATCTGCAAGAACCCTTTCCCAGTCCCTCCCCACCCGTGCCTTCCAGTGACACTGTATACATCTTGTATGTGTAATTATTTACATGTTATCTCTCCCATTAGAAAGTGAATTTGTTGAGGTCAAGGAAGGAGTTTTTGTCTCTCTTTGTCTCCTTGGTGCTTAGTACAGTGCCTGTCACATAGTAAGCCCTTTATAAATGCTTGTTCACTGACATGCTAAGATGCTGTCATGGAGAAGGCAGGGACAGCAAGCAGCCTACTGTGTGTTCCATACTTTGGAAACCTGGCTGTAACACTATGGGTAGGCTGTCGAGCACATTTATCTCCCTTTCTAACTAAATCTTATTGCCCTTCTGAGAGTGGAGTGTACAGGCTTGGTTAGTGTGCTGGCCCTGAGTCCTGGCAGGTATCTGAGTCTGCTACCACACAAACCCTACCTCACAGGCCCTCTAGGAAGGACTTAGCAGACAGAACTTTACCCTTCTCTCCCAAAAGCTGCCTTCAACACGCACCACATATTTCATTATTCTTAGTGAATGCTTTGAGTGTTTTTTCCCCCAATTCTTGGACATGCTTTTGTCTGAGCCTCTAAGGATTCTCTGTTTTCAGATCATAAATAACAGCCATCAGGGTCTTCCAGAGATGCTGAGGATGGAGACAGTAAGTAACACTTGGTCCTGAAAAGACCTCAGGCCTCACCCAAGAGTCCTCTGCCTCCTGGTGCTCCTCTCCTTGATTCCACCCCCCATCTCTCTGTCTCCTCTCCCTCTTCCCCTCCCCCTTTAGCTGTGTGCGCACAAATTACTCCCTAAATACCTCCCCCCTTAAGGAAAACAGAGGAAGGAGAGTGGGGGGAGAAGTGGAGCCCTAGAGAGGAAAAGAGAGAAAAGGACTTTGGAAGGGTTAAGAACTCTAGTGAAACAGGCAAAGGGAGAATAGATCTTCCTTTAAAAAAAAAGAGAGAGACCTCTCTGAGAGCTAACAGCACATGCTAGACTTGAGTTATAGAAGAAGCAAACCCTGAAGGTATTTTTGAGGAGGAGGCAGGCTATGGAATGTGGCTAGGTTCTTAAGGGGGACAGGAATTACCCCAAGAGAAGATGCCTCAAACTGGAAACCAAACCCAGAGCACAGAACTCAATTAGCTGAACGGAAAATTAAAAGTTGTTTTTGAAAAATGAGGGTCAGGTTAGGGGTGTCTGATTTTTGATGCAAAACCACAAGCTCCCTGCTGGGCCTCTTCTAACCCCCCTGACCATTATTTGAATAGAGCTTACTTTTCCATTGTGCAAAAGGGAAGAAATGTGACTCTAATCCCAGTCACTCAATCATTCCATCACTCTACCTCTCTTTCTTTCTCTCTCCTTTTCTGCTCCCAGGGGAATTCCCTAGACAATCCAGCTGCTCACTCGTTAAAGGCAAAGAAGATTGGGGGCAGCTGGGAGGAAGGTCTCTGAGCTGAGTAAATACCTTCCCTGAGAGCAGTGGTTTCCAACCTTTAGGAATATCAGTTTCCCTTTTGAATACATATTAAAAAAATTCATGGTTCCTAGCAAGATAGTGCTTGTGTTATTAGTATCTATCCATTGAAAAATATATATGGAGAAGAACTGCTATGAATCAGTACCCCTAAATTAACTTGTGTTTTAAAAATCACAACAGCCTCTATGTACATTTGAAAAATAATGAAAAAATTAAAGCTTAAAAAATAATAGTGGTATGCAACACTCATTCCTGCTTAGGCAAGTCGACACCCCTATCTTGCATGTATATTCTAGCTCAGTTTCTTAATACCTTGTGATTTTGGACAAGTGACTTCTCATTTTGGGGTCTCAGTTTTCTCATCTGGGAAATGAATTAAAAAGCTTTTATTAGGCACTTACTATGTGGAAAGCACTCCACTAAGCACCATGGATACAAATAGAACAAAGCAAGATGGGACTCTGCTCTCAGGGAGCTCACATTCTGATGGGGGAGTCAATACATAGAAATTTTCAGCTGCAAGTCTGATGGGAAGGTCCCATGGTCCTAAGGGCAGAGCAGATGGGAATGCATCTTCTATAATGTTATTTCCACTGATAAAACCATATGCATTTCTGAGGTTGAACCATAAGGACTGTGGTGAAAAGAACTTTAATTTCCAGTTATAGGCAGCTGTTGTTCATTTGTTTCAGTCATGTCCTACTCATCATGACCTCATTTAGGGCTTTCTTGGCAAAGATACTGGAATGGTTTGCCATTTCCATCTCCAGATCATTTGACAGGTGAGGAAACTGAGGCAAATAGGGTTAAGTGACTTGCCCAGGGTCACACAGCTAGTAAGTGTCTTGAGTCTGGATATGAATTCAGGAAGATGAGTCTTCCTGGTTCCAGGCCCAGTGCTCTATCCACTGTGACACCTAGCTGCCCATATAGGCAGCGAAGGGGCACCATAGTGGAGAGCACTGGACATACGGTCAGGTCCAATTCAGCCTCAGTCTTGTGCTAGCTAAGGAATCTTGGACAAGTCATTTCACTTGTTTGCCTCAGTTTCCTCAACCGTAAATGAAGGTTATAATAACACTTACCTCCCAGGGTTGATGTGAGGCTCAAATGAGATAATATTTGTGAAGCACTTGGCACAGTTCCTGGCATATAGCAGGTATTATAGAAATGTTAGCTATTATTATTGTTATTATTAATATTAGTGCCTGTGGCTGGAAGGCAGAGAGAGCAGTAGCACCTGCAGAGGCAAGTACCAGGTCACATCTTCCCAGTGGTTCTGACTACCTTCATTGGGGTCTGAAGTGAGGCACTGGTAGAGATGGTGGCAGTGGTTTGGCTTGCCTGGCACATATTACCTCCTGTCTCTCCCTTGGGGTGCCTTGCTGGTTCCATAGGTGGCAGTTGGTTGGCAGTTGATAGGGCTGGCCTCTTCTCCATAGGGACTGCTTCCTGGGATGATGGCTGCAGAGGCTAAACTGGGGTTTGGGGGCATCACTCCATGGATTCTAGCGCTTACCTGCCCATTGGAGACAGTTAGTTGGACTAGATGCCCTCTCAGGACATCGTATAGCTCTAAATCTAAATAATGCTATATCTGTGTGGGACATTATTTATTCAATCTGCAGGAAGTACATTTGCTTTTTTATTGCTTGGAATCATTGAATAAGATGAATGATGCATGTTTGGAGTCAAGACCCCTTGCAATAAATCTAAAGCCCCCTAGGGGTTTGGGGCCCACAAGTTGGGAACCGTTGTGTTGGATCATGGGTGCTCCAGTGTGGAATTCATTTAGTTGAGTTGACCATGTAAGGTGGTGAGGTCAAATGGAAGAAGACATTGCAATGGAGATGGCAGAGTGGGAATGCTAGCATGCAGGCATTGCCCTAAATTCTCCAACTTTCTGAGGACTTTTGACCTTAGCAGAAACCATTTTTTTCCCATCAGAGAGACAGAAGAGAAAGTACCCTGTGAGCTATGCTGGTCTCCCATGCTTCTTTTGCCAAGTCAGCAGATAACTGAAGGGCTAGGTGCTGCCCTAGAGACGTAAAGCAAGGAAAATCAGATCCAAGACCTCGTGGAGTAGAGTATGCATGAAGAAAGAAGAGGCATAGTTTAGTAGATCAGTGAAAATGGGCTGGACTGGAGAACTGACCAGGAAAAAGTAGCTATAATTGTTGGTGAGACACCAGAGTACACTCCAGAGCCCTTTGCTGGCCCTCCCCATTCCTTCCCTGGACTGTTTCCAAGGGAAAATCCTGTTCCCTTTTACCTGTCTGACTATCTCACTTCCTGTTTCCCCTCTGATTGGTAATAGGAAGGATGGGGTGGGGAGTGGGGAAGAGATTAAACTCCCTTGGTGGCAGCTACCATAGCCTGCAATTGGAAGAACTGTTACTTAAAGCTACAATTAAAGAATATGGCCATCAACTATGATTTGTGTCCATGTTTATATGTGTGCAGTTTAAGGCTGAGAGATAGGAAGCTAATCCAAAAAAGAGTGGGAGATTTTTGTCAGTTCAATCCGAGGTGGGGGCAAGTTAACTAGAGAGAAAATTTCTTCAATTTTAGCCATCTCTGAGCCTGTTTATACACACACTACTTTGAACCAAGAGAGAGACTTAATAAGGAAATAAGCCAGTAGCAGCGAGATGCAATTGATATGCTCGTTCAGGTAATCAAACTCCCCTCCTCCCTCCCCAAGATGCTGTGCAAACTGATATAGGTTATACATATACATTCATATTAAACATATTTTCACATTAGTCATGTTATAAAGAAGAATTAGAACCAATGGGAGGAACCATGAGAAAGAAGAAACAACAACAAAAAAAAAGAAGAGAGGAAATAGTATATATTTTGATCTGCATTTAGACTCCATCGTTCTGGATGTGGATAGAATTTTCATTGTGAGTCTTTTGTAGTTGCCTTCGATCCTTGCATTGCTGAGAAGAGCTAAATCTATCAGAGTTAGTCATTGTACAATGTTGCTGTTACTGTGTACAATGTTCTCCCAGTTCTGCTCACTTCACTCAGCATCAATTCATGTAAGTCTTTCCAGGTTTTTCTGAAGTCTGCCTGCTCATCATTTCCTATGGAACAATAATATTCCATCACATTTATATACCACAACTTGTTCAGCCATTCCCCAATTGATAGGCATCCCCTCAACTTCCAATTTTTGACCACCACAAAAAGAGCTGTTATAAATATTTTTGTACATGTGGGTCCTTTTCCTCTTTTTATGATCTCTTTGGGATACAGACCTAGAAGTGGTATTGCTGGATCAAAGGGTATGCACCGTTTATAGTCCTTTGGGCATAGTTCTAAATTGCTCTCCAGAATGTTTGACTCAGTTCACAACTCCACCAACAATGCATTAGTGTTCCAATTTTCCCACATCTTCACCAACATTTATCATTTTCCTGTCTTGTCATGTTAGCCATTCTGATAGTATGATGTGGTACCTCAGAATTGTTTTGATTTGCATTTCTCTAATCAATAGTGATTTAGAACATTTTTTCATATAACCATAGATAGTTTTAATTTCTTCCTCTAAAAACTACCTATCCATATCCTTTGACCATTTATCAATTGGGGAATGACTTGTATTCTTATAAATTTAACTCAGTTCTCTATATATTTTAGAAATGAAGACTTTATCAGAGACACTGGCATAAGAATTGTTTCCTGGCTTTCTGCTTTCCTTTTAATCTTGGTTGCATTGGCTTTGTTTGTACAGAAGCTCTTCAATTTAATGTAATCAAAGTCATCCATTTTGCATTTCATCATGTTCTATATCTCTTGTTTGGTCAAAAATTCTTCCCTTCTCCATAAATCTGACAGGTAAACTATTCCTTGCTTTCCTAATTCGCTTATAGTATCAGCCTTCATATCTAAATCATGTACAAAATCATGTATTTTGACTTTATCTTGGTGTACAGTGTAAGATGTTGGTCTGTGCCTAATTTCTGCCATACTATTTTCTAGTTTTCCCCAGTTTATGCTTTATTAAAGATTAAGGTAGCCAATTGGGATTAAGATCTTGCAGGAATGGAAAAAAGGAGGGACAATGGCAGGGATGCAGAGTACCATGAGACAGATACCTGAGAGCAGTGATGTGGAGGCAGTGGCATAGTGGAAAAAATATAGGACATGGTGTTAGAAGACTTGAGCTTGAATATAGGGTTCAATACTTATTAATTTTCTGATTGTGGACAAGCCATAACCTTCCTTGAGCCTCAGTTTTTTCTTCTCTGAAATGGTGATGATAAAACCTGTATTACCTATTTCACAGAGCTGTTGTGAAGAAAGCACACCTTGAAGTGCTTTATAAATATCATATTTGTATTGATAATTCTTCCTTTGATCCTGTTGTGTATCTGGATTGCTTCTAGTCAGTAGCAAGCAGACCTCAGGTCTCCTTTCAAATCAACCAACACTTAGCTAGCAGCCTACTATCTTTGAGGAACTATGCTGGATGTAACCATCCTACAGACCTGGGGCTGTGGAGTTGCTTGTTTCCTGTCTTTCCCACTGCACTACATCTCCCAGAAGGCTTTGGGGGTGGTGGTGGTGGTCTTAAAGTTCTATCAGTCCAGCAACTTGCCCCTAGGCAAAATCTCCTGGACTCTTAGTTCCCATAGTCTTGTGGGAGATGTTATTTGTAGAGTATAGCAGGGATGGATAAGGAAGCAGACAAATCCCTAGCCATAAGTCTGTTACAAAAATCATCTTTTGCATTTGTATTACAGAATGCTTTCACATCCATAATTTTGTTCTTCAGTTGTGACTGACTCTTTGTGACCCCATTTGGAATTTTCTTGGCAAAGATCCTAGAGTAGTCTGCTATTTCGTTCTCCAGCTCATTTTACAGATGCAGAAACTGAGGCAAATAGGGTTAAGTGACTTGCCCAGGATCACACAGGTAATAAGTATCTGAGACTAGATTTGAACTTAGAAAGAAGAGTCTTCCTGATTCCAAGTCCAGTACTCTATCCACTGTGCCACTTAGCTGCCCCACCTCCATAATATCATTTGAATTGAACAGAAGCTCTCTCCTCTGCAATTATAGAGGGAAAACTTAATTTCTTCCTCTATTCTAAGATGTTTGGCTGCTAGAAGCCTTTGTTGTTGTTCTGTTCTACATAGCTCCCTTTAATGTTCTCCTACAGATGACTTCTATTTCTTCCATGGGGTGGTAAATGGGTGTGTTAAGGAAGGGGAAAGGAAGGGGAAAGGGAAAGGGGGAGAAGGGAAAGGAAAAGGGAAGGAGAGAGGGAAAGAGGAGAGGGAAGAGGAAAGATAAAGAGAAAGAAGGGAAAGGGAAAGGGAAAGATGAAGGAGAAGAAAGAAAGAAGGAAAAAGGGAAGGGAAAGGAGGAGGAGAAGAAAGGGAAAGAAAAAAGAGAAGAAGAAGAAGAAGAAGAAGAAGAAGAAGAAGAAGAAGAAAAGAAGAAGGGGAAAGGGAAGGTGAAGGAAGGAATGTAGGAGAAAGAAGAGGAGAAGAAAAGGAAAGAAAAAAAGGAAGGAGAAAGAAGAGGAGAAGAAAAGGAAAGAAAAAAAGGAAGGAAAAAGAAGGAGAAAGGACAAAGGCAAAAGGGAGGAAGAGAGGAAAGACAAGTGAAAGAGGAGGAGAAGGGAAAAGGGGGAAAGGGAAGGGAAAAGGAAGAACTTCATGTAGGTTATGATCTATTCAGCCTATTAGATCTATTATATCTATTTCCAGCTGAAAAATGGCAACAGTCAAACCAGCTTCACGGATTGATTCCAAAATCTCTTCTCCCTCCCTCCCCCAACTCAATTTTTTGCCAACCTGTAAAATAACTCATTCCTATCTTTCTGTTCTCTACTAGAGTTAGAGGCATTCATAGTCCTGAGCCTTAAGTACCAGCTGGGCTGGAAAGGACTGACCTTGGAGTCAGGAAGACCTGGGTTCATTTTCTGCCTCTTACACATATTAGCTGTACAATCATGAGCAACTAACCTCTTAGTTAGTGGCCAGGTAATTCTCTGAGACTACAAGTTATCGACAAGTTATATCTGTAAAAGGAGTTTCCATGCCTGGAGTTCTCTGTAACAATGAAATCAAGGTCCAGACAAAGACTTCAAAATAGTAGTGCCAAAGCCAATGTATCAAATGGTGTCCTTATTAGTTGTTCCTAGCAGCAGACAGAACCTTTGAAAAGATGAAAAAATTCCGGATAATCCCCAACTCTCAGCCAGGTAGCATAGGTAGTCTTACCTAAGCAAGCTCTGTGACTGTCCCAGTACTTACGAATAGAATACTCTCTACTCACATGTTTGACAGATGTTTGTTGGAGGAGTGAATGCACCATATCTCTTTCATCTTCACAGTCCTTCAATGAACCAGGCTGGGGACAGGTATAAATATCCCCATATGTCAATCAATCAATAAACATTTATTAAATGTCTATTATGTGTCAGGCAAAGTTGTGCAAAGTGTTGAGAATACAAAAAGAGGAAAAAGACAATCTCTACCCTCAAGAAGCTGATAATTCTAATACACAAAGAGGTGATCTATGATCTAGTCAACTGGCCTACTCTTGGTTCTTCACATGCAATGCTCCCATCTCCCAGTTTCCATCACCATGCTTTTTCTTTTCTTTTTTTAAAAATTTTTAGGCAATTGGGGTTAAGTGACTTGCCTAGGGTCACACAACTAGTAAGTGTTAAGTGTTTGGTCTGAGGCCAGACTTGAACTCAGGTCCTCTTGACTTCAGGGTCAGTGCTCTATCCATGGTGCCACCTAGCTGCCCCCTCCATGCTTTTTTATGGGCTGACCCCCACACCTGGGAGACACTCCATCTTCACCTCTGCCTCATAGAATTCTTCTCTTCCTTCAAGACACAATCCACAACATTGTCTTCTATAAGAAGGCTTTCTTGATCTCAATGGCTAGCGTCCTCCCTCCCTAAATACTTTCTATTTACTTCTATTTATTATCTCTGTACCTATTTTCTATATGTTTATATGTTATTGTTCGTCCTTCATACTCGAAGAGGGCCAATAACATCATGATGTTGGGGTCAAGGTATGGTGTGTTCAACCTTGGCTGATCAGTCCAATGCAAACTCAGAAGGCTCTACCGCAGGTCAGGCACAAATAGTCCGGTTGAAGATTTGGGAGGAAGATGTCGGTAGATTTGCACATCTTACCCTTCCTTTGTGCTACTGCAATTCTGCTTTGCTCATAGAACTCAGCAACTTCTTTGTGCTTACATATTCCCTTGTTATCTCCCTGATTAGAACGTAATTTCAAGTGAGGATCATTTCATTTATTGCTTCTGTAGCCTCAGCTACTAGCACAGTGCTCAGCTCTTAATAAAGCTTGTCGATGCTAGTTCTTGCTCAGGGTCACACAGCCAAGCCTATGGCAGAATCTGGTCCAGAATCCGAGCATCTAAGTCAAGCCTCAGGTCCCCTTTCCTGTCCTGCCTGCACCCTTCTCCTTGCTGCTTCACATACCCTCATGTTTCATTTTGACCAATAGAGTAGCATTTTTTCCTATTGTAATAGGGGAAATAGGTTAATTTCCTGCTTTGTGTCCCACCCTATGACCTGGCAGAGTAGTGGGAAGACTCTATCTTCTGGGAACCCATCCAATCCCCACATAGACCCTTCAACTCACATGACAAATGGTTAAATTTTTCACTCCACTTGGCAGCTCAGAGACTAGTGGGCAGAAAGACCCTGAGGGAATGAGGACAGGACAACTATGAGGTAGGGAAGCACTGTACCTGATGAGGCATGATGGGAATATTACCCTAGGGTTCTACTGGCCTCCCGTAGCTAACCCAAGAAATGGATCAGATCTCCAGAGGGGAAAAGAAGCAAGAAATTTTCCCATCTGTTGCATATTAACCTCTGAACCACTTAACCAAACACTGGCTTCTCCCGTCATATGATAAGGTGTATCCAGCAAAGGGAGATGAGAACATTGGGAGCTTAGTCTTTTAAATTACCTCGGTGGAATGGGGGTCAGTGGGATTGGGGGTGGAGGGAGCTATTGTTCCTGCCACAGAGCTCTGGGATATTCCAGACTGGGACATCACATCACCACCAGTACACTCAAGGACAGGAGTTGAGCACTTTTCTCTGCCTGGGAGTTCAGACATCTGCAGGAAGAAAAAAAAAAAGAAAAAAAGAAAATAAAGTCCATACGCAACATTCTGTCTGCTGTGAGCCTGGGCTGCAGCAAGGGGCTGATTATAGAGGAAGGAATGGTTTGTGTCATCGTCACACAGAAATGTCCGACACTTTTTCTGCTGAGACACCACCAAAGACTCCTTTCATAGATTTGTAGACTTCCCAAGCTGCCAGGGCCTTCCAAAATCATCTTCCTTCCATCACCCCCCCACCCCATCTCAACCTTGCTTTGAGGCATGATGGGCCCTCACCCATCTAGTCTAGACAGTGGGAGCTCTCCAGGGTGGGACATTCATCTTAAGGCCAGCTGGGCACATTCCTAGCATGTCAGGTCAATGGCTGGAGTGGCTATACAGGAGCTCATGTCGCTCCCTGTTCCTTCCTCCTGGGAAACTAGGTGGCACGGTGATAGGGCACTGGGTTTGGGGTCAGGAAGACCCATTTTCAAAATGGGCCATCAACATTTACTAGCTGTGGGACCCTGGGCAAGTCACTTAACTATTGCTTGCCTCAGTTTCCTCAACTGTAAAATAGGGATAATAACAGCGCCTACCTCATAGGGTTGTTGTGAGGATCAAATGAGATAATATTTGTAAAGCACTTGGTATATAATAGGCACTATATAAATGCTTATTCCCTTCTTTTCCCCCTGCATTCCACTCCCCCTTCCCTCTTCCTTATATTTCCTATACAGTGAAAACACACACTATGGTTTTCTGAGGGAGATTCAATTCATTTCACTAAAGACACATTAAGCACCTAGGCAACCTGGCAAAATGGGAAGATTATTGGTTTTTGGCTACAAATATTGAAATTTGAATGCCGAACTTGAATGCCGACTTTGCCACGTGTTACCTTTGTGACTGTGAGCAAGTTTCTCAAATCCTCTGGGTCTCACTTTCTTGTTCTGTAAATTGAGGAGGTAGACTAGGTAATCTTTGAGGTCCCCTCCACCTCTAAAATGATGTGCAATGCACCAGGTTAGACATACAAGGTTGAAAAATAGCACAGTTTCTGTCTTCAAAGAGCCTCCTAATTATAGGAAGCATGTTCTCATGGAAAGAGCTCTGGTGTAGGAATCAGAGAATCTGAATGAAAATTCTTTTTCTTTCTTGATGGTAAATTTTTATTGATATCCTTTTACATAACCTAAATTTCCCCCTGTTACCACCCCCATCTTTCTCCCAGAGAGCCATCCCCTATAACAAAGAGTTTCAAATTCTGCTTCTGTTGCTCAATACCCCAGTCAGAGAGGAAAGAAGAGAGGAAGGAAGGAAGGAAGGATGGATGGAGGGATAGAGGAAGGGAGAAAGAAAGGAAGGAGGGAAAGAAGGAGATGTATGACTATGGGCAAGTCATATAATTTCCCTGGCTCTCACTTTCCTCACCTGTAAAATGAAGGAGTTGGGTACTGCATAGCTTTTACTGTCTCTTCCATCCTATTAAGGAAGATTTTGCATAACTACATAGGATTATAGATTTAGATCTGGAAGGGCCAGGGAATCCAATCTCCCCATTTTACAGATGAGGAAACTGAGGTTCAGAGAGGTAGAGTGACTTATCCAGGGTCACACAACTTGGATCTGAGGCAAGATTTGAACTCAAGTCTTCCTGAATCCAGGTCCAGTGCTCTTAGAATAATATAAGGTAGAATGTGATTAGGGCAAAGGAAAAACTCACACCAAGTACTCTAGGAAAATCTGAGGAAAGCAAGATCACTTTTTGCTAGGGAGATCAGGCAAGAGTTCACTGTGGCCTCACTGTGGTAGAGAGCTAGGTGATACAGTGGATAGAAGGATGGGCCAGAAGTCTAGAAGACTGGAGTTCAGATATGACCCCCTGGGCAAGTCACTTAGCTTCTGAATGCCTTAGTTTTTTCTCAGCTGTAAAATGAGGATAGTAATAGCAACTATCTCTCATGGTTGTTATGAGGATCAAATGAGATAATATTTGTAAAGCTCTTAGCTCAGTTCCTGGCACATAGTAGGTACTTAATAAATTCCTTCTTTCCTTCCTTCCTCCCTCCTTTTATCCTTCCTTTCTTCTCTCCTTCCTTTCTTCTTCTCTTCCTCTCTTCCTCTTTCCTTCTTTTCTCTCTCCCTTCTTCCTTCCTCTCTCCTTCCTTCCTTCCTCTCTCCTTTTTTCCTCCCTCCTCTACTTCCTTCCCTCCTTCCTTTCTTCTCCCCTCCTTCCTTTCTTCTCCCCTCCTCTCTCCCTCTCTCCTTCCTTCCTTTCTTTCTTCCTTTCTTCCTTCTTCTCTTCCTCCCTTCCTTCCTTCCTTCTTTGCTCTCCAAAGTGTGTTGAAGTAAGAATGAATAGGGTTTCAATATGGGGAGACGAGGAGGAAGTATATTCTAATTATTCTAATTATGAGGGGAAGCCTGTGCAAAGTGCTTGGAGGCAGTAAAATGCAGGACAAGATTGAGGAACAACTAGCAGTCCAGTTTGGAGTTCAAGAAGTGGAGTTAGATGAAATGAAGCAAGAGTCAGAATGTAGAGGACCTTAACTGCCAGACTAATGAGTGTGGATTTTAATCAATAGGTAATGGGAAGTCACTGGATGTCTCTCCATCCTGGAACTCTCAGGTAGGTAAAGATCATAAGTGTAACAGGAAAATTCAGTTAGAAAAGATCTACATTTTTTCACATCCATCCCCTTCTTTCCAGGCCATTATGACCTCTCTCCTAGCCTATTTCAATAGCCCTCTAATAGATATCCTGGCTCCCAGTCTCTCCCTTTTCCAGGCTATCCTCTACATGACTGCTAATCGGACATACCTAAAACACTGATCTGATCACATCAGTCTGTCTCCTCAAACCCCCCAGCGGCTTCCTGACATCTCTAGGATGAGATATGGAATCTTCAGTTTGGCATTTGAAACCTTTCACAGTCTAGCACAGTCTGGAGAAGGAAATGGCAAACCACTCCAGTATCTTTGCCAAGAAAACCCCAAATGGGGTCACAAAGAGTCAGACAGGCCTGAAAAAATGACTGAACAACAAAATTATTATTATTATTTTGTTTTCTGTTTCCCCTAGCTGCTAATATTTTCCTTTCTAAAGTTACTTCTCTTTACTCTGCATGTATCATCTCTGTCTCTCTCTTTTCTTACCTTTATGTTGTCTCCCCAGTTAGAATGTAAGCTCCCTGAGGCCAGGGGATTTTTTCATTTTTTTCTTTTTATCCCCAGTATTTAGGACAGTGCCAGCAACATTGTAAACGCTTAATAAATGTTTGTTGATTGATTGCTGCTTCCAGAACATAGAACAGTGTCTTGCACATAGCAGGTGCTTTATAAATGTTTGTTGCATGGAATTAAGTTCCCAAGGTACTTGTGGGTAAGTGCTCATTGAAAGTGAACAAGGACTCCATTTCCAATGAAGTCTATGCTGATGGCACAATGGTTGATTGATGTGTAGACTTCTGGAAAGATGAAGGCAGAATGGAAGTCCTTGATGGGTTCATGGCCAGAAGGAGCAATGGGGGCTTCTGGGTAAAGCAGCAACAATAGCAGGATTTTTCTGTTTGTTTGTTGGCTTCTCCATGGGGAGTTCCTGAGTGGAGCAGGGCAAGGAGGTGAAACATCCTGATTATGGAAAAGCTGATGATTGTCACAACTAGAAATGGCAAGCTGTAGCTGAAGCAAGCCAAGCCTGGAATTGCATGGAGATGCCAGTGACCAGGAAACAGATAATTGTCTCTAGACATAGACGTGGCCCTTTGCTGACGTTAGGCCAAGCTGGCATCATCCAGGAGCATGTCCAAACTGCTGAGATTTTGCTTATGTCTTCCCCGTTGGAGCTGCAAGTCTTTGGATCAACTCATTTCCCAAATTACTCTGGAGAAAAGGACATGGGATTGTACTTGATCAGGAATATAAAGGCTAACGTTGTTTCCATTGCTTTACTATTTATTTCTGTTCCAATTAAATATTTTGCTGTTTCAGCATTGCTTCTTGCTCATGTGGTGCTCTTCTGGGATGCCCTCCACAACTCAAACTCATAGATATGATTACTTGGAAGATGACAGCCCCAGCTTCAAGGCTGAGACAGCCAGATGGTGTAGGGAAGAGAGTATTAAACTTAGAGTCAGGAAGGCCTGAGTTTGAATCCTGTCTCATAAGCCATGCGATTACTTCTCAGACTCTATTTCCTCATCTGTAAAATGGGGATGTGAATAGAACTTAACCTATATAAAATACTCTACAGATCTAAAAGTGCTCTATTTTGTTGTTGTTTAATCATTTCAGTTGTGTTTGACTCTTCGTGACCCCATTTCAGGTTTTCTTGGCAAAGATACTTGAGTGGTTTGCTATTTCCTTCTTCAGCTCATTTTACATATGAAGAAACTGAGGCAAACAGGGTTAAGTGACTTGCTCAGGATCACACAACTAGTAAGTGTCTAAGGACAGATTTGAACTCAGGTCTTCCTGACTCCATGCCTGGTGCTATATTTCCTGTACCACCTAGCCTCCCTTTCAAAGTGCTCTATAAATATTAGTTAAATTATTAATATAGCTATTATATTCTGAGTCAACACTCCTAAAACTATATCACTCAGGAGCCTACTTTGATGTATTTCTCCTTCCCACTGAGGCTACCAATGTTTAGGAGCAAATCAGTTGTGGCAGACAATCCTCAGCCTATTTCCCAACTCCTTTCAGAGGTAAATAGGCTGCTTGAAGTCTCACACCATTTACAGGTAGGGAATAGGGCACTCAATGTCTGAAGTCCTTACAAGCTGAAAAAGGTTTATTCGGAATCTCACAACCATGTATTTGAGTCTATTAGCCTGATGAACAACTGAACACCTAGACCTGAATTTAATTCTCAGCCCCTTGGTTTTTGAACCAGTGTGTTAGTGGTGTGTGTGTGTGTGTGTGTGTGTGTGTGTGTGTGTGTGTGTTCAGTCATTTTCTGTTGTGTCTAACTCTTTGTTTTTTTTGGTGGTGTCCAACTCTTTGACAGGGTTACGTGACTTACCCAAGGTCACACAGCTAATATGTGTCTGAGGCTGGATTTGAACCCAGAAAGATAGAGTCTTCCTGACTCCAGGCCACTAACTGCCCCAGTTAGTGGTAGGGTCCTGACAGGACACCAGGTTTCCTGACTCCTAGTTCTGTCTTGGCTCTCTATTTTCAATGTGATGATGTTTCTTTTTGCTGGACTTTTTCTCTTTTTCATTTTATTGAAAACAAATACATTTGTGGCATTCTCTCTCACATCTGTCCCTTCTTCTCCATCGATGCAGCCACTGCCCTAGTTCAGGCTGTCACCTTTTCCTACCTGAACAATTTTTTCCCACCTGGATTATTGTGATAGGCAAGAAACCGGTCTCCTGGCCTTCAACCTCCCCTTTCTTTGAACTATCTTTCACACAGCTGCCAAAATAATCTCCCTAAATCACAAGTCTGACCATGTTTCTGCCTGGCTCAAAAGCCTTCAGTCCTAGAGTCAATAGGATGAAATAACAGCTCTGGACTCCCAAGTCTGGCTCCATGCTACCTTTCCAGCCTTATTTTGCCCCCCTCCCCCTCCAGTACTCCATGTTCCAGCCAAACAGGATTACTAGCTATTCCTTAACATTTTGTCCTAGACATTCATTGTTATTGTTGTTCAGTCCTGCCTGACTCTTGTGACCCCATTTGGGGTTTTCTTGGAGGAGATACTGGAGTGATTTGCCTTTTCCTTCTCCAGCTTATTTTACAGGTGAAGAAATTGAGGCACACAGGTTGAAGTGACTTGCCCAGGGTCACATAGCTAGTAAGAGTCTGAGGCTGGATTTTATTTCAGATCTTCCTGACTCCAGGCCAGGCTCTCTATCCACTGTGCCTCCTTAAAACAACAACAACCACCCCTCATCAATCAATTGATAAACATTTATTAGGTGTCTACAGTATACCAGATACTGTGCAAGGTGTTGGGAATGCAAAGACTTCTAATGAAATCATTCCTTCCTTCAACAAGCTTACATTCTATGGGGGAGAGAACATGGACACATATAAGGGTAGGGGATGAGGGATAGGGACTGGACCTAGGATTTCATTGGTATTGAGAACTCTAGTATGAGGAAGCTCCCTTCGCCAATGCAGCTAAGCACCTTTCCTGAAATTTATAGTCTTAGAAAGTTGCCTCTAAGTGTAGAGTACAGAGAGATTAAGTGAATTGTCCAGGGCACTCAGCCACTATAGGTCAGAGTTCAGCCTTGAACCCAGGCCTTCCTGACTTTGAGGCTACAAGCCCTCTATCCCCTGAGCCCTCTTATCCAGATGTAAGTATATACACAAAAAAATGTAAACAAAGACATTTTGGGGGAGAGGGTAGAAAAGGTATCGGGTAGCTGGGAGAATTAGAAAAGATCTCTGGCCTCAGATACTTGACACTTACTAGCTATGTGATCTTAGCCTAGTCACTTAACCCCGATTGCCTCATCAAAAGCAAAAGAGAGAGACAGAGAGAGACAGAGAGAGACAGAGAGACAGAGAGAGAGGAAAGATCTCATGTAGGAGACAGCATTTTAGCTGAGCTTGTAAACCTGAGGTGAGAATGGAAGTCACCTCATCTCCACCTGTTGAAATTCTTTAAGGCCTTGTTCAATTGGCACTTCCTTTATGAAGCCTGGCCGGGAGGCTTACTACCTGTGTGGTCTTGGGCGGGACACTTGGCTTCAGTTTCCCCATTTGGAAAATGTTTGGATTACATAGCTTCTGAATCCCTTCCAGTTCTGGAGCCAGGCTCCTGTGAACCTGGAATATTGTGCGGGTTCCATGATCGTTCCAAATAAAAGTGTTCGTTTCCTACTCAGCCATGTTATGGATTTCTTCTTGTCTGGACTTCCTTTCACTTGTCACTTCCTAATTAGTATTATGTTTATTTGTGTCCATGTCATATTGCCTCTGGTGTATCATATTAGTTCCTTGAGGACTGGGGCTATGTTGCTTTTCATCTTTTTCATCAAGTTCCTAGAACAGCATCTTGAAATTAAATTGAATTTTGACTGTTTTACTCAAAGTTGTGTTGGGAGAGTAGGGTAAGAGGGAGGAGTGATGGAGATCTGGCCCATTCTAGGGAGTGCTCGTGCTGCTACTCCCAAGGTCCTGTCATGGGCACTCCTCTCCCAAGGACTAACCCCCATTTTCAGCCAGCTTGACAGCTCAATCCTGATTAGTGGGAATAACGAGTCCTGTGAGGTAGTCAAGTTAATTGAATTCATACTCCATATTTCCATTGGGCTAGAACCGATGACCTTGTTTAACATAATTATAACTTCAAATAATGCAAATGGTAATACATGCAATGACTTCAGACTGTTCATTATTTGTTCTAATTGGGACTAGCTATACATTCTTAGACAGAAAGTCCACGGCATGACCCTTCCCACTAAACCTCACTCAACTGAATTTGCCCAAGACACAAGAATTCCAAGTTATGGCTCTGCTCTTACATATCACTTTTGTATGCAAGTTCTATAAGAGGAATGACTTTTCTAAATTTGCATTCATTCACTTAGCATTTATTAAGTACCAAATATGGGCATATGAGGTTCAGGGGACTAGCACCTCTGGTGTGAGGGCTTCCCGATCCCTTTTCAGGGCTGCTCATCTACCTTTTGTGTCCACCTGATTCACCCAACGGTTACCTGTGGCTCCAAGAAGCTGTAGCATGCACAGTGGCTACACCCTTGCACACTGTCTCAGCAGATGGGCTAAATCAGATTGAGGGTAACCAAGATGCCTTAAACCTGTGAGTGGGGGAGTTTTCTATCCCAGGCATGCTAACACTTTTCCCAGTGGAATAAGCAGATGAGAACGCTTTGTTCCAATGGCCATGAAGGCAGCTTTAGCAGTGGAATGCTTAGAGCTTGGTCTGGCATGAAAGACACCAAGGTCATCCATTGCATCGCAGTCTATCAGCAGTCATCTTGACTCTTGTCCTGTCACTGGACTTCAATGACTGACTCAGGATGAGAGAGTGAGGCCGACAATCTTGTGCAACTCTGCCCCACTTAAATCAGTTCATGCTCAAGTCAAAATGCTCAAGTCAAGATATCACCCCTTGATGTCACTGGTCCTCTTCAAAAATGAACGATGAATAACAACAATATATGTCAGGCACTGTGTTAGGTGCTGGAATTCTTCCAATACCAAATGCATATTGAGTGTTCAATAAACATTTCTTGAATGAATGAATGAATGAATGAATGAATTGATGCAGGGTCTTTTTGGGGGGATGTTTCTCTGCAGAACCCACATGTCCTCCCTCAGCACAGACCTCCTCTTCTGATCAGTGAATTCCTCCCCAGACTTCCATTTGAGTTCTCTCCTCAAACTGGAACTAGCACATGACATTCCAGACCAGTTCCCCACATTGCCCTTGCCGGGTGCCTGGCATATAGTAAACACTCAATAAATACTTTACCTATCTGTTTATCTGATGGCTTATATCCTCTTCTAGAGCATGGAGGAAAAGGGACAGATGTAGGCTTCCACCATGGTATTTTCTGCTATCATGTATTCTGTAAGGAATAACTCTGTCCAGGGAATTGGGGAAATTTGCCAGTCACCTGTAGCCCAGATGTGGAGATTGAACTAACTGTATATTGAGGGGTGGGAGGGTCAGGAGGCAAGAGGAGGGAGCTTCCTTCTTTTCCTTCTTGTAAGACAAATGGCTCAGGGAGTTGCTACAGATTCTGCCCTCTGTGGCTGAATTAAGAGCTATGAGCTGTGGGAGCATATCCCCCTCGACTCCCATGAGCCCTCAGTACTTCACCGGCTGACCCTGGCTCAATGGCTCTGCTGGTCAGGAAGGTGGCTCATGATGACGACCTCTCTAGAGGTTAACTTGGCCCTCTCCTAAGTCTAGCTTTTTGCTGGCACTGGAGGATGCTTTGTCCATTTTTATCGATGTTCTTTTTCTCAGTCTGATTTTTTAAAGGTCAGATATTGTTTTTGAAAAAAGTTTTATTGATGACCCTTCTTTTCCATCTCTATTATTTCTATATAAGCACTCACTCATCCCCCAGAACTGATTCCTTTCTCGTAACAAAGAAAACCAAGAAAAAACAACTGGTATAATAAATACATCTGACAACGTACACAACATTCTGTCCTCATAGTCCCCAACTCCTCTGCAGAGAGAAGAGAGGGATATTTCCACTGCCATATTTCCCAGAGTTTAGCATCCTTTCAGGAATCTTTTCATTTATGTTGTATAGTCATTATATCTACAGTTAGGTCCTGATGAATGGGAATAATGAAGCCTGTGTCAAGTGGTTGCATGAATTTGCAGTATTAAAAATTATGATTATATAAAATATAGTCATTGCTTCTAACCCATTGGAAATATGCAGTGCAAATTTGAGTAATGCAACTACTTACTTACTCATTTTTGCACTAAATGGGATTTAGTTGTATTATTGTTATGGTTCTGCTTGTATTATTCTGAATCTGCTATATAAATTTTCCCATGTTTCTCTGAATACCTCACTTTCATAATTCTAACTGCTCAATAATGTTCCATTATATTCATATACCATTGTTTGTTCAGCCATGAATAATGGCTGGTCTGATACCTTTTTTTCAGTTCTCAGCCACCACAAAAAGTTCTGTGACAAACATTTCACTATATATTTGAATTTAGTTTCTGTCTCTGATGTCCTTGGGGTATATGCCCAGCAGCGGGATTATTGGGTCAAAGGGCATGAACAAAAGGTTAGTCAATTTTCTTGCAGAACTCCAAATTGCCCACAACTCCATCAACAGAGTCTTAATGTGCCTATATCCCCACAGCCCTCCAACACTGACAATTATATTTACTATTTTTGCTAATTTACAGGTTAAGGTAAAACCTCAGAGTCATTTAAATGCCCAATTCTTTTATCAATCAGCAAATACTTACTAAACACTTACTGTGTGCCAGACACTATGCTAGGTGCTGAGAATACAAAGACAGAAATGACATAGTCTCTGATAGAGAGTTTCCATTCTATTGGGGGTAGACAACTAGTATTGACAAACTGTATACAAGATGATTAGGGTGAGGAGAGGCAAGTATCGGGGGTGGGTGGAAGATGGAGGGGGGAGAGATCAGGAAAAATCTCCTGAGTCTTGAAGTAGACTAGGGATTCAAAGTGGCCTAGGTGAGGAGGAAGTGTAATGCAGGCAGGGGGAAATGATCCTTCAAGCCTTTAAGGCGTGAAGATGGGAAATTGAGTACAGGATATGAAGAATAGTGCGAAGGCCAGTTTGACAGGACTGTAGGATCCATGAAGGGAAATAATGTGTAATAAGGCTAGAAAAGATAAATTGGGGCCAGGTTGTGTAGGAAGTTTGATTTAAATCATTCCCTTTCTCTAAACAGGGTTGTCCTCTTTACCAAAGTACC
>NW_020954575.1:15591007-15611855 GCF_900497805.2 Vombatus ursinus | reverse complement strand
TGTGTGTGTGTGTGTGTGTGTGTGTGTGTGTGTGTGTGTGATGTATGTTCTGTGTCCTGGTCTCAGGATGTAGTCTCTTGCTTTCCATTCCCTACTCCCATGGAGTTGTACGGAGGCAGCCTTGCTGAAAATGTTGTCTAACTTCCTCCCTGACTACAGGCCCAGATCCCCCCTGACAAAGAGCCCCATTGTCCTCTTCCCCAAACTCTGGCATACATTACGTACAGTAAATGATCAGGGGAAGAAGGCGCTCCAGGAAAGCAGGGGGCTCAGGGTAATTTAATGTCCTCTCACATGATTGCAGTCCATCTAGCCTGGTGGTGTTTGTCTGGAAGGGAATAGTCAGCTGCCCCCAGAAGAGTCACAAATTTACCAGGATCAAGAGCTGTGTGGTTCCAGTCAAGGCGATCCCACAGACACCCAGGCCCCACACACTCAACTCTAGCCTGCTGATCCTTGACTCACACACCACAGAACCTCTCTCTTCCCTTCCTCTCCCTCCCCCCACACTCTCTTAGAATATGCCTCTAGGGAGGATGTGGAGAAGACATCACAGCCTTCTCCTCCAGCCTCAGCAGGCAAACAGGAGACAGTTTTGCCATTGTGGGCTCTGATAGCAGTTTCTCTCTGGCACTGCTTGGGGGAGGGAAGGTAACAGGTGGCTTAAGAAGTCATTAAAAGGGATATGGCACGGGGCTTAAAGTGTTTGAAGGGAAGTGGGGCTGTTCCTTTCCATTTTTTAACCTGTGGATCCCACTCTAACCCCCATGAAATGTAGGCATCCCCATTAAAGAAACACCTTCTGGGGAAGGAGTTGAGTGTTTGATTTGGGCACTGCCAGGATCAGGTGCTGGGAAAGGTCGTAATGGAAGCAGGGTCCCCCTCCCTCAGCCCTTCCCCCAGTTTGTGATCTCAGTCAGGGTTTACAGAAGACAATCCATGACAAACATGGGAAAGAATGGTCAATCATGGAACTACCCAGAGGCAGGGACCTCTGGGATCATTTCTTTAAGGAATGTTGAGGCTTCCCTCTGGTTAGCTCTCAGAGTCTCAGTGGGTCTTCTCCAAGGTAGGAAAACCTCCTTAGAGCAGAACAGAAACATCCTTAGGAGGCCAGTGTCCAGGAAATCAGGGCACTACTGCTCTCTCCTTCTCTAGAAGAGTGCACAAAAGTGCTGCTGAAGGTTCATGCTTTCAGCGTAGGCATGGGCAGGAATTAGGGCTAATGGGAATGTAAAAAGCCATACCCCTTCCAATCTCATCACCCAAGGAGGTTGGAGAAACTCTCTGAGAAAGGTCAGTTAAAGATTAGAAAGTATTATCAGAGGTATCCTGCACTTAGTAGTTATATGTTGTTGTTCAGTTGAGCCCAACTCTACATGATCCCATAAGGGGTTTTCTTGGCAAAGATACTGGAGTGATTTGCTATTTCCTCTCCAGCTCATTTTAAAGATGAGGCAACTGAGGCAAACAGGGTTAAATGACTTGCCCAGGGTCACACAGCTAGTAAGTGTCAGAGGCCAGATTTGAATTCAGGTCCTTCTGACTACAGAGCTGATGCTCTATTCACTGTGCCACCTACCTGCCCCAACCTCCTGGATTTTTAACAAGCTTTCTTTTGCCTTATCTCTTCCTCTCACATTTCTTCCATATTCTGATGCTCCCTGAAACCCTGCTTTCTTCTAGAGATACCAACAACTCTTCATCTTTTCTAAAGCAGGCTGCCCTTCCTCTCACAGTCCTTGGGATCCAGGGCCAGGAGGAAGACTTGGCATGTTCCTTTCTCTGCACTTCCATGCTCAGAATATCTCTCTACCACTGTCTAGAATCCACCACTTAGACATTCTTTCTAGGTCTTTGTGTTATTTATGGACCTTTAGGTCATTCTCATACTCCCCAATAAGCTCCAGTTAGAGTATCATGCACATTTTCCGATGGAGAAAATGAAACTCAGATGGGTTAAGGGATTTGCATCAAGTCACAAAAGTTAATGGTGGAGCTGGCTCACAGCCTTCTTTTCCACCCACACCTTTAGCCCCTTGAATACCATGACCTACCAGTTCATCATCATCATCATTTCTATAGCATTTTAAAGTTTGCGAAGCATTTTATGTTTGTTATTCCATTTGATTCTCACAAAGCATCTTGTAAGGTAGGTGCTATTATTCTCCCCCTTTTCTAGATGGGGTAGAGAGAAATTAAGGGATTTGCCCACAGGCACACAGCTAATAAGTACTTGAGGCAGGATTCAAACTCAGGTCTTCCTGGCTCTATGTCCAATACTCTATTCATTACACTACCTAGCTGCCCCCTTTTTGTTAGTCTACTTTGTTAGTCTATAATTCCTATAATTTGTTTCCATTCTACCTCACCTGCACATGGGTGTAGTTACCTCTCACATTTTCCTCACCCAATTGAACTTGCCCCAGCTGCCAGAATTCCTGGTTATCACTCTGATAGAGAGATGCTTTCAAAGTATACATTGTATTTCAAAGCACTTGAAATACTTTGTCCCATTTGAGTCTCACTGCACTACAATGAGCTATGTAGAGCATCGTGCCCATTTAACAGATGAGGAAAATGAAATTCAGATCAATTAAGCAATTTGCCTAAGTGTAGTGGGAAGTTCAGGATTAATAGCTAGGTCTCTTGATTCTAGTGTTCTTTCCACCATGTTGTGCTGATGAGACTTGTTCTGTAGAGAGAAGAACCTCTCTCCCTTTCTCTCATGACCTTTCAATATATCTAAGCATATGCCCACTGTCCTGGAGAATAAACCATTCATCCTTGTAGCTGTGATTCTCTTGTTAAAAATACTCAGATGCCATTATGTGTAAAGCAGTCATAAGGATGTTTGTGCATATCTACTTGTATATGACAGAGAGGGAGACAGAGAGAGAGACAGAGAGACAGACAGAGAGAGAGAGACAGAGAGAGAGAGAGAGAAGGAGCGAGAGAGAGACAGACAGAGAGAGAGAGAGAGAGAGAGAATGAGTGCTCAGTGGAGTAAATTGAATTGAATGAGCTTCTTCATGAGTCGGGTGGTCCTCATTTCTGCCTTAGACTAAAATTCCATGGGGCCAGGAACTTATTGGGATATGATCTCTTCCCCAGTACCTAGCACACTTCTTTGCATACAGTAGGAGCTTAATAAATGTTTGCTGGTATAATAGGGCATGCATAGAGTTGCCCTACTTTCTTATGGCTAACTATGTATGTGTTAACTCTCAGCATTTGGGAGCTTTGGGTGTGATGAAGTCATCCATGTGTTGCACACTGAGCAACAGAAGCTGATGACTCAGTGGATCTTTAGAAGGGAATGACTGTACAACACTGTTTCTCCTCTTCCTCTGAATCTCAAGGAGTGTGGTCATGGAGAGGGTGGTGGTGCAGGGAGATGTTTGCCTTCACTCCACTCTAGCAGAAACATTAGTCTGTTAGCATATGGCTGCTGAAGTATATGTCTTGTCTAGGCAAATCTGAGCCTGAGTTTTGGGCTGCTTCTTCTGTTCGTTCTTTTCTGAGTATAAGTATCTAAACAGAGATTCTGAGATGGATATGGCCAATCTTGGAGTCAAACTTATGAGTTTGCTGCTTTAGAATTTGTTAGAGACATTTTTTTATAGGTATTTGGAGGGGTTTGGGAGACAGCTCAAGCAAGTCACAGCTTTTACTCCGCCATCTTGGCTCTGCCCCTCAAACTTATGAGTTTGAAAGGTTTAGAGATCATGGGTCTTCAGTAAGAACAGACTGGTGGCAGAGGAAGTTTCTGTATCAGAGAGGATATTACTGACAGGGAAGGAACTCAACCACTTGCCTGGCTTGCTAGGAGACATATACCTCATGGTGGGAATTGATTGGACAGTGCAGAGCCAAGGTGAAATGTAATAATGCCGATTCAGCAGTCCTGAAAACTGTTTAATGTTCTGATGTTTAAATTTCAACTTCTCGGCAAAGTATAGCAGTATTTATGTTACTATAGCCTGTTTAAATATTTTCTTTTAATAAGTGTTGGTGAGAGCCTTTTGTGTTAAGTATTTCTTTTCTGTGTGGGAAATAAATGGTTGTTACATATCTGATTCATATGCTATACTGTATATACCTTTCTACTTTCTTTGCCTTTGGGGAGACTCTAGACAGGTGTTAAAGTCTAAGCTTTAAGTAACCTTTCCCTGGAGCATTGGGATGGGAATGTTACAAACCAAAGAAAGTGAGAAAAGGAATCTGACCCTTCTTTTAGGTAGTCAAGGTTCTCCAGGACTGAACATAGTCCGATGTCCAACGCCCTACATACAGAGGAGCTCCTTAGTGACAAATAAGAAGAGACAGTACCCTAGCTGCCTTGGGTCTAGTAGTTGTACTGATGATTAGACTGGATTGAACTGAATCAGATTTCTTTCATCTTGCCTTTTTTACTGAGTAGTTGCGGTCCTAGAAAGTTATGTGTAGTCAGTAATGATTAAGTTTTATCATCACCTGTTGTTTTTATTGGGACAGCTAGGTGGTGCAGTGGATAGAGCACCGAGCTTAGAGTCAGGAAGATCTGAGTTAGAGTTCAGCTTCAAACACTTACTAGCTATGTGACCTGGGGCAAGTCATTTAACCCTTATTTGCCTCAATTCCTAATCTGTAAAATGGGGACACACTGGAGAAGGAAATGACAAACCACTCCAGTATCTTTGCCAGTAAAACCCTACAGACAAAAGTCCACAGGGTCACATAAAGTTGGACTCGACTGAACAATAACAATAATTGTTTTTATACCTCACTTATTTCCCCTTAACAAGAACCTCTCCCTGCACTGAACCTGTGTTTATAGCAGAGAAAGATATTAAAATAAAGCAAATTGCTATAATAATGGAATATGACGTATATAGAGTGCATTCCATATCTGTAGCCTTCCACTTCTCCACTGGGAGGATATAGGTGTGTGTTTGGTCATCAGTCCTCTGAGGCTGAGATTATTCATCATGGTTCATTAGCATTCTATTGCCTTTAGCATTGGTATCACTTACATTACAGGTCCAAGTCTCTCCTCTGACAAATACTGTCTATGTGACCCTGGCCAAGTCTTTAACTTTTCTGTGCACCCAAGAAACTCTCCAAGACTAGAAGTTTCCAATCATCATGGATAGTTCCTTAATAGGAGCTCCCAATACAGAGTCAGTAACAAAATAAAAAAAATAAAAAAAATAAATCATTTACATTATTATGTTCATTATGTATATTGTTCTCTTGATTCTGTTTACTCCATTCTGTATCATTTTTTACCAAATTAAAAATCCTTCTTTAAATGTAACGGGGTAGCTGGCTACTTAACAGAACAATACAATGGATTCTTTTGTAAAGAGAAGAATCCATTATAGAGTTTGAATTTTTATGTATGCTGCATATGCCCTGTACAAGCCATGTGACATGTGTTATTGGAGTTTTCTTGAAACAGGGGCACATCTGCACTGTCAGCATGCAAAGTGGTGGATACATTGAGAGGAGTTAGAAGTTAAAGGGGCATAAAAAATTTGGTCCCACCCTTTCTTTGGATGGATGAAACGGTGGAGAGAAATAGGAGAGGCATGATTTGAACCTAGTTGCTGTTCAGCCGTTTCAATCCTGTCTGATTCTTTGTGATCCCATTTGGGGTTCTCTTGGCAAAGATACTGCAGTGGTTTGCCAATGCCTTCTCTAGCTCATTTGACAGATGAGGAAACTGAGGCAAAGGGGGTTAAGTGACTTGCCTAGGGTCACACAGCTAGTAAATATCTGAGGCCAGATTTGAACTCAGAAGATGAGTCTTCCTGACTCCAGGCCCGGCACTCTATCCACTGCACCACCTAGCTCTAGTGTTAATTTCTGACCAGAAATTGCCACAGGATTTAGGACTAGAATGAACCAAAGGTGTCATCTAGCCCAATACCCTTGTTTTACAGATGGTATGCAGCTGAGTTGGGATTCAAAGTTAAATCCACTGACTTCAAATCCTATTTTCTTCTATGTTGATACTAATATCCATTTTTCTTTAACCTACTGCTCTCTCTAATAGCAGAAAGCAAGGGAGTGAGCTAGGCATGGGTAGATGCAGTTCTGACAGCTCTGCTCAGGTCACTGCTAGTCCCCACTGGCTAAGTCATCTGTCTTCATAGTCAAAGGTGAGCACAGATCAATTTCCGTCATTCAGGGAGCTTGTTTTTCTCTGCACACCACAGTTCTGGGGACTTTGCATGCCAGCTGATCTTTGTGCTATTCTTGTAACATCAGAATTGAATTCAAGCACCCCAGCTCTGGGGAAGGGCCCAGAGTCAGAGCCGGCAGTTCTGTTGAGGAAATTAATAGAGAGAAGTACTCACAGACAGACTGAGCGGTGAGAAATGAGTTAGGTCATGTCTCTTTCTAGTCAATCGGATATTAGTCTCGACCCTGATGTCACCCTGAAGCTATTAAGTATCACACTTCATAGAAAAGGAACTTAGTCCTCTACCCAGGTTTCTTATCGTGATTTTTTTTCTTTTGGGTTAGTTTCTCTTATTGACTGTGGTCCATCTAAGCTGTTTCTATGCCTGGCCCCAGGAGCCCTAAATGACTAGACTTCAGATATGCCGATCTTGTCCAGGATAAAAGGTGAACATATTAAATCTTGGTCTTGTGACAAAGATCAATGAGCTATCTCCCGGAGGTTCACTGGTAAGATAAGGTGGAGTTAGGTTTGCAAAGGTCAGCAGTTTGGAAAAAAGTGTCATGAAAGGGGGTGACATAACAGCCAAAAAATCTAATTTGGTCTTAGACTGGTTTGCATTTGTGGTACCTCCTTTGGGCTACTTCCCCAACTTGGCACTCATAGGTTGGTAGGTTGGGTCCCTAAAGAGGCTACTACTCTTAGATTCTAGAGTACCCTGTAGGTATATCCTTGTAAAACTATAGTTCACAAGTCCCTATTGGTGAACTTCCCCTTAATAGTCAGCCAGCAGACACAATTAGCTCAGAGCAATGGTATTTACTAAGTTGGCACACTACTAACAATAACTACAAAACAGACTCCCCATATAGCACAGATGTACTTCCCCTGAAATATACACAGTGTTTCCATGTGAAGAGTAGGAACAACTTTAATGCCCATGGTAGTGAGGAATACATTTAGGGAACACATGTGGCTAGGGCAACTCATACCTCAGGTACTGCATGGTCTTGATACCTTTTCTCTCCTCGTGGAGTTCTCAATGCAGCTCCCTGCCTGCCAGGGGCAGTGGCCAGTGTCTTTGCTGAGCAGTTTTCTCAGTTGGGATCCCAGGATCTATTCTTCTTCACAGTTGACTCTCAATTACCAGGGCTAGTTCTCCCTTGGATGGACAGTTGACTCTCTTCTTTGCTGGATTATGCTCCTGGAAACTGCTTCCTTGCTTTCTCTCTGTGCTTGTCTCTCTCTGGAGAGAGTGTATATCTGTTACCTGATGGATAACCTGATGTCTCCTATTATGTGAGTAGCTCAACCACAAAATGCCATAGTCAATTAGGATGAGAAGAAGAAAGAAATACTCTCCCTCACCTTACTGTCCTCTGATATAGGTACAAAGGTCTCTTTAGCCTGGCTCCAGTGATCAATCCTTTCCAGCCAATAGCCAAGCCTCTTCTAATTCAATCAAATAAAACTCCTTTACATTTAATAATAATAATAATGATAATGATGATAATATACAGCTAACACTTATATAGTGCCATAAATATTGCAAAGTACATAAATATCTCCTGATTTGATCACCACAACAACTTGGGGAGGTAGTTGTTATTATTATCTCCACTTTGCAGATGAGAAAACTGAAGTAACTGAAGGCTAATTGACTTGGCTAAGGTCACACAGCTAGTAAGTGTCTGAGACTGGATTTGTATTCAGGTCTTCCTGACTCCTGGTCCAGGGGTGACAAGGCATCACTTCCCATGAAGGAAAACCTTTTTCATATTTCCCAAAGGGATAATAGTTGTTGAACATGTCGTGTGCTACCCTAACATATTAATACCTCAAAAGCAAAGGGTTATCTATCCCTTGATTTCAATGATTGCATCAGCTAGGTGGGAGGAAGAACTAAATCATTCATTCCCCCTTCCACATTAGTAGAGAAATAGAATCCAGAAACAGGCAAGATGATGACTCCCTGTACTCTGCCCTGGTCAGATCACCTTTGTGTTTACTCTTGGGCACACATTTTCAGAAGGACAATGACAAATTGTTGTGTTGAGAAGACTAGCAACCATACTAATGAAGCACTGGTTGAAAAAATTGGGGATATTTAGCCCAGGGAAAACAAACCTAAAGGGGACCTAGTTCCCATCTTCAAGTATTTGAAGAGCTGTTATGTGAAGGAGAGATTAGACTCATTTTGTTTTGCCCCAGAAGAAAGACCAAGGTGCCATGGGTAGAAGTTACAAAGAGATAAATTTAGGCTTGATATCAGAAAAACTCCCTAATGATTAGAATTTTTAAAAATAGATATGGACCACCTTGGGAGGTAGTGAGGTCCCCATCATTGGAAGTCTTCAACCAAAGGCTGATGGATCACTTATTTTATATGTGCTGTAGTAAGGATTCTCATTTATCTATGGGTTGGTTTATTCTGCTTCTGAGGTCTATTCAAACCCCAAATTCTATGATTCTCCTATGCAACTGTAAACTTCTTGAAGTCACAGACAATGCCATAAGTCTCTCTATTTCCTTTGGATCTAGTGTAGAATTATACAATTCTACAGCTAGAAGGAACCTTTGAGATCAACTAGTTTAAACCTTTCATTTTATAGAAGAAAAAGAGAGGAGAAGGGATTTGTCTAAGGGCATATGGGTGGAAAAGTGGCATGATAAGATTTCAACCCAAACCTGGAAGATGGATTCATGTTACTCTATGTGGTCCCAGAGAGTGGAACTAGAAGCAATGGCTGGAATTTCTAGAGGAGCAATTTTGACTTATTGCAAGGAAAAACTTACCAACAATATAACCATCCCTGAATAGAACAGACTGCTTTGAGATTGTGGTGAGTAAATGCAATAAAGGAAAACTGAAGAACATGCTCCAAGCAAAATCCATTTATGAACAGTGATCCATTAACAAAGTGGGTCAGGCTGGCCATCTCAGTAAGGCCAGTGACCCCAATGAGAAGGGGATGGCCTCTTATTGATGCAGGAATGGAGGGGGATCTGGGTTGTTTTGGACCTTACAGTTGGTTGTACCAGGAAAAATGAATTGGCATTCAGGTGTGGCTAATTATACCCCTCTCTGACAATTAAGGAATGTCAATTGTTTTATGGGACTCATCAGCCTCTTGTAATCTTGTCTAGGAAATTGGGACCACTAGGTTATTTGTCCCTTTGGGGAAGATCAAACCTCCCCTAATTGCACAAGGACAGGCAAGGACAGATGACCTGTCTTTTGAGGGGAATGGAACCAGGTTAAGCTGGCTGGGGCTTACAGACAACAAGCAGATGTCCCAGAGGCTAATAACAACCTTTCAACCACACCTTTGAACTAACTTGGAGGGAAAACTGAAAGTGAGCAAGTTAAGTTCAGGCAGATATTAATCCAATTATAAAAATCAATTACATTGTAAAATCAGAGGTAATATTAATTCTTATCTTTTCACAAGATGTGTGAGTACTCCATTGCTGGGAGTCTTCAAGGGACACCTTAATGACTACTTGTTATAGAGGGGACAGATTCCTGCTCAAATATGAGTTGGACTATATTACTTCTGAGATCACTTCAATTCTGATTTCTGGCAATTTTGGAAGGGGTGATATTTTGCTTGGGAAATATGGTTGGATCCAAAGAGAGATAATGCATTCATTCAGAGAAGAGAGGACCATTTTAGGAGAGGAGGATGAGCTAAGCCACAAAATGCCACTGGAAAATAGAACCACAGTAAAGTAATTTTATTGTATGCATTGATAAGTTGCCTGAGAAGTTGGGTGTAAATAAATCTTGGTAAATGGAATAATTTCCAATGCCTGAGCAGAGTTTTTTTTTTTTTAAGGAAACCCATGGTTTACAATGTATAGAATGCTTTTGTATTATGAATTTGCCCTTGTTGTTCATTCACTCAGTTGTGTCCAACTCTTTGTGACTCTGCAGACCATAGCACACCACTCCCTTCTATCCTTTACTATCTTCTGAAGTCTGTCCAAGTTCATTTTCATTGCTTCCATGACACTATCTATCCATCTCATCCTCAGCTGTCCCCTTTTCCTTTTGTCTTCAATCCTTCCCAACGCCAGGGTCTTTTCCAATGAGTCCTGTCTCTTCATTATTTGGCTGAAGTGTTTAAGCTTTAGCTTTAGTACTTATCCTTCCATTGAGTAGTCTGAATTAATTTCCTTAATTATTGACTAATTTGAACTCCTTGATGTCCAAGGGACTCTCAAAAGTCATCTCCAGTACCACAATTCAAAAGTGCAAATTCTGTGGCACTCAGCTTTCCTTATAGTCCAACTCTCACAGCCATTTATTACTACTGGAAAAACCATAGCTTTGACTATACAGACAAAGCAGTGATCCAGGAGGGGTTGAAATATGAATATTCGCCTTTAACTTATTGTAGCATCTCCTCTGGGCTACTCTTCTAACTCTCACTTACACTCTTGGGTTGGGTCCCCAATGGATATCTGCTAATTTTAGATTCTAGGGTACTTCTGTGTGTCTATACTCTTATACCATAGCTCATG
The DNA here is from genome assembly GCF_900497805.2 of Vombatus ursinus. Classification (NCBI taxonomy): domain Eukaryota; kingdom Metazoa; phylum Chordata; class Mammalia; order Diprotodontia; family Vombatidae; genus Vombatus; species Vombatus ursinus. Next base: position 15,601,159 of record NW_020954575.1, on the reverse strand, counting down.
AGCTACCGGTACCAGTGTACCAGTGTACCAGTGTACTTCTCTTTAACAGTCAGCCAGTAGGCACAATTAGTTCTTAGCAAAGGCATTTACTAAGCTGGCATAGTAAAAAGACGTATCTACAAAATATTTTCCTCTTCTTTCCTCCCACCCCCGCAACTGATAAACCTGGGACATGCTCTCCCACAAAAAACATTGCACATCCATGAGAAGAGTGAGCAAAAACTTAGAGCACAATGGTACCTAGGCACATCTAGCTAAGGCTATTCTATCCTCTAATACTGACATACCTCAAAGTTCTTCCTTTCTTCTTGCAGTTCTCTCTGTAGCTTAACCCTCAGTTGAAAGGGCTGGTTCTCTGGTGGGTCTGTAATCATCTCTCTCCTTCAATGCCACTGGTTCCTCTCCTTGAAGCTACATCCTCTCTGGAGTTGACTGCCTCTTTGTATCCATGTCTGTCTGGAGAGTTTGTCTCTGCTTCTTCAGCTATGCTTCAAATTGATTCTCCAATTGCCGGATGGGATACCTTATTTTATGAGACAGCTAGGTGGTGCAGTGGGTAGAGAGCTGGGTCTGGAGTCAGGAAGACTCATATTCCTGAGTTCAAATCTGGCCTCAGACACTTACTGGCTGTGTGATCCTGGGCAAGTCATTTAACCTTGTTTGCCTCAGTTTCCCCATCTGTAAAATGAGCTGGAGGAGGAAATGGCAAATCACTCCAATATCTTTGCCAAGAAAACCCCACATGGGATCACAAAGAGTTGAACATGACTGAAAAATGACTCAACAAATATATTATTTTAGGCTAGTTGCCTGACAGCTAGCTGCCATGGCTAATAGTGGAGGGTGGGGGTAGAAGAGAGAGAAAAATCCTCCTCCCCTACAAGATTGATTCCCTTTCAGGAGCAGGCTTTTTCCTCCACTACTGGCTCCTAGACTGAACTGTCTCCAGCTCTTGACTGAACTACATAATGTCCACAATGGAGTCAAATTGACTGGATTATACCTCTCAAGGGTTGCCTGGGGGCTTGGCCAATCATTATGCAATGATGTTGCTCTCTAAGGACGAAATCAGAGAGATGTTTTACTAGAGTAGTACAGGAAAGTGAAACATCCCTAACCATTTTTTAACATATTAACACATAATCATCTGTACATAATTGCATCCTGTGATTATATCATGTTGGGAGGGAGAGGTCCAACCAAATCTCTGCCTCTTCCTCATATACTGGTATTATGTTTGCATATTAGGACAATTATTCAATGAGTAAATGACTCTTTCTGGGCAAAAAGACATGGCAAGAGGGGAAAGAATGAAGGAAGAAAGTAATGAAGGAGAGAAAGGGAAAAGGAAAGAAGAAAAAGAAGGAAAAAAGGAAAGAACAAAGAGAAAAAGGTCAAAGAAAAGAGAGAAGGATGTAGGGAAGGAAGGAAAGAAAAGAATAGAAAGCAATAGGGAAAGAGAAAAGGAGGGAAGGGGGGAAGGGACAAAATGTGTCACTGAGATATTGTGGAAGACTTTTCGGGAATAGAAAGTCAGAATCTATTAATGTCCTGTTTAATTCAGAGTATCCTGAAGGGTACTCAAAGGAGAGAGAATGAGGACAACACATCAGTTTGACAGTACACATAATTTACCTACATGGAAGAAAAGACTTGTGGCTTTCTTTCTTTCTTTCTTTCTTTCTTTCTTTCTTTCTTTCTTTCTTTCCTTCTTTCTCTTACTTTTTCCTTCCTTCTCTCTTTCCTTCCTTTCTCACTCCCTCCCATCCTTCCTCCCTTTCTCTCTCCTTTCTTCCTTTCTTCATTTCTTCTTTCCTTCCTCCTTTCCTTTTTCCTCCCTCCCTCCCTCTGCCTTCCTTTTCTGTTTCTTTCTTTACTTCCTCCTTTCCTTTTTCTTTCCCTGCTTCCCTCCCTCCTTCTTTCCTTCCTTCTCTTCTTTCTTAATCAGAAGATCATAGAATTTTAGAGCTGCTTATGCTAGGTGTTCTTGTAAAAGAAAATTAATAGAAAACTGGTGCTCTGGAAACAGAGGCAAGGAATTGGCCAGTCTGCTGGCCAGTCTAACTGAAGGATGGTGGGTGAGCCAGCTTAATCCACATAAAAAAGGGAACCCCTTCTCTCATACTGCTTCCCCCATGCTGTCATTATCTGTAACAAAGGGTCTTTTTTGGGTTGAGAGACTGAGAATAACCACAGCCAAAAGAGTCTTGTTCTCCAACTACCTCTTGGTTTGCAAATGACCTCTGGCTCAGCCAGGCAGCTTGGAGCTAATTTCCAGTCCATGGAAGGGAAAGAAAGCCTCCCACTATGGAATCCCTCAGTTATAAAGAGTGAGAAGAGATGGAACAGTCTCCCTGCCTGACACCATTTCCCTTCTGTAAGTGAGCGAAGGCGCGTGGGACAATCTCAGGTTCCAAAGTGCTGTCAGAAACAGGCACCGTCCAAGGCACAGGCTTGGAGCTGCTGATGTGTTTCAGAAACACTGAGTGTTCAACATGCTCATGAGTTTTAAAGCTGGTTTTCCCCTGCTTTGTACTTACAGGCAAATTCTCACTTGAGGAAGAAGGGAATATAGAGTAACTCAAGTTAGGAGCTTAATAAGTGCTTACTTCATCCTTGATACTCTCCCAACCAGTCATTGAAAAAAAAACATCACAGTCGGGATCTCCCATTGCTTGGATCTTCACCAAATTGCTCTCTTCTAAAACAGTCACTTGCCAAAAGCTGGAAAAACTTGCCCTGAGTGGCACTTCCCCACACACACATGGCTATGTGGGGTAATGGGATCAGAGGTCAGTAGTTCAAAATTTGGACTATCTCTTGGTCTCGTTTTAATGAATGTTCAGCAATGGGTTAATATTCAATATTAGACTGAGAGGGACAATATTCCATGTTTGATTATAAACCAAAAAACATCGGACTGAGGTGTGAATACACCTTTAATTTTGTGGACATGGCTTTCTTGATTGATTTGGAATACTTGCTGTGATTGACTTAGTAAGTTAAGCTATTCATACCTTAAAGAAATTTGATTTTAGTTTATATTCTGTTTAGCATGGTGCTTGGTACACAGTAAGCTTTTAATAAGTGCTTTTTTATTCATTCGTTCAACAAACATTAACCAGATGTCTGTTGTAGAACACTAATTCTAATTTTTCATAGAATATTTTGAAAAGGAAGGGATCTTAGAGATCTTCTAGGACCAATCAGAGGCAGGTTCCCCACCTCTGACTAAGTCAATGCTCTTATTTTATCTATTTCTTAATTATTATTTTTAGATACATGCACAATAGATAGAGCACTGGGCCTGGAGTCAGGAAGACCTGAGTTTAAATCTAGCCTCAGACACTTACTAGCTGTGTGACCCTGGGCAAGTTACTTAACCCTTTTGCCCCAGTTTCCTCATCTATAAAATGAGCTGGAGAAGGAAATGGCAAACATTCCAGTATCTTTGCCAAGAAAACCCCAAATGGGGTCATGGAGAGTCAGATACAACTAACATGACTGAACAACAACAGAAAAATTAATATAAGTATTATAATAATTTACAGAGGTGTTGTACATCATCATATCAATAGTGTTAACTTCTAACAGTGAGCACCATAGTATCTGAGTAGAAAAACCGTGGATAAGAAGAATAGCAGAGAGTCCATTTAAAATGAATGATGTATGCAGATGTATCCCTAAGCCTCATCCTCCCTTTCCTCCTCCTGAAATTCTCCAGGTTCACCCCCAGGGGCATCCTGGCACTGCTGATATTCAGATATTCATGTTGTTGTCTGCATCTGTGAATTCCATCTCATTCATGTCTTCACCTGTGACCCAGTGCAAAAAAGCTTGATGGCAGAACATAGCTGTAAATTGATACAGAATGCACCTGAACAGCTTCTGACTAGCTGTGCTGCTGCCAATGAATGTGGAAGACATCTTGTGGTTGCATGACATAATGTCACACCTGGTACTATTCACATTGTTGGGAATCCACTCTCAAAGTAGCTGCTTTCTTGTCTCACATATACACAAATGTCTGCTTTATCCACCTCCTGTGTGGGCATGTGGCCCCAGAAGATGGGAGTCATAGGTAGTAACTGTACTGGGAGTTATAAGTAGCCATCTTGTTTTTATAACCAAACCTAGCATGAAGTGCTGATAGGGGAATGATGCCATGTTTTTGCTAGTTTCAGCTGGTGGGAACTAGAGGTTGGATTGGTGATTCCATGCCTGGTAGCAGAAGGCAAATGGTTGGAGTCTCCATAATTGGGTGTGGTCGGTTTAAGGGTTTGGAAGAAAATGTCACACAGAATTTTATTGTCAATGGAATAGGTTTCTTCTGCATTATCCACCAATGGGTAGATTGACAAGTTGGTATTATAGGGCTGAACTACAGTGTCTGTTACCTTGGGAAAAGATATCATACTGAAGTTACTCATGATTCAGTCTGGCCACTCTTCCCTGATCTTGGTGATAAGCAGGGTTCCCCTTCCAGATTCAGTGCTGCCTCCCAGTGAATGGGTCAGTCATGAGTCTTACAAACACACATCTTTCTTATTCCTTCATCCCCATATCTGATAGACACAGAGTCTACTAATTCAACTCCCTCTGTATAATGGCCTTCTGCGCAGTTATTTCTTGTACCAGGCTGGCCAAAAATAAAGTTATCTGGCTTAAAGGTCTAGTCGAATGGTCCAGCAGTGACTGAATCCATTGTGCCAGGCTCCAAATCCACTAGGATTACCTGAGGTACGTTTGTTACCAGTAGCTTTATTGTAGTACACATTGATCCTCTCTAGCCACACATCATTGTCTCCATGGTAACTGCCAGCAGACTCGATACCATGTTCATCATAAGTGACATCTCAAAACTTGGCTCCCACCTGAAGGCCACATTGATCAGATTGAATGTGTATGATGGCATCTGCTTGTGAAAGTAATTGTCCTTTTCCTCCCCTGGCCTAAGCACTCCTGTTCCTAAGGCTGTAGCTGACAGCAATACTTCTATTTTACAGACAAGGAAACTGAGGACAAGGGAAAAGACTAGAACCTGTTATCTCCCCGCTCCACATGCAAATGTGTCTCTTAACAGATGATGCCTCTTAACTGCTGTATTTACAGATCCCAGCTCAGTTAGTTTTAATGACAATGATAATAATAATAATAATAATAATAATAGTTGTTGTTGTTGTTCCATTGTTTCAGTTGTGTCTGACTCATCCTGACCCCTTTTGGGGTTTTCTTGACAAAGATACCGGAGTGATTTGCCATTCCTTTCTCCAGCTCATTTCCCAGATGAGGAAACTGAGGCAACCAGGATTCAGTGACTTGCCCAGGGTCACACAGCTAGTAAGTGTCTGAAGTTAGATTTGAACTCAGGTCTTCCTGACTCCAGCTCCAGCACTCTATCTGCTATGCCATTTAGCTGCTCTGATAATAATAATAATAATAATAATGATAAATTTATGTTATTCTTCAAGGTTTACAAAACACTTCATAAACAGTTTCTCATTTTATCTTCATAACAATCCTGGGAGATAGATACTATTATTATTATTCCCATTTTATAGATGAAGAAATGGAGGTAGACAGAAGTGACTTGCCACAGCTAGTCAGTGACTGGGGCTGCCTGACTTTAGGTCCAGCACTCCATCCACCATACCAACTGCCGGCCTTTTCAGGGATTAGATTGCTTTCAACTGGATCTTTCAATTTCCCTGTTTTCTTACTTCTTTGATACCTGTTTTGTGTCCTTATTGTTTTACAATCCTAGCCTATTCTCCTAGTTTATAATCTTTGTTTTGCCTTTCTTCCATGTCCATTCTTTTTTTTTTTTTTTGGCTAAGCAATGAGTTTAAGTGACTTGCCAGGGTGACACAGCTATTAAGTGTTATGTGTCCGAGGCTGTATTTGAACTCTGGTCCTCCTGAATCCAGGGCCTGTGTCTATCCACTGCGCCACCTAGCTGCCCCTTCCATATCCATTCTTTACCCAATTTAATCATAAGTTCTTTTAGTAATGCCCTCTCCTTTTCCCTTGACCTTCTACCATTGCTGTCCTCTCACCGTAGGTAACCTCCAAGGCTTCATCTGCCTTTTCTCTTTCTACTCATAAACCTTGAAGGCTGCTAAAGAAAATCATGGGCTGACCGCATTCACTACACGTTTTACCTTAACTGAGTCATAGAATCATAGAATCTAGGGAGTTGAGGAATGACAAAATCTAGGAGAGATTTTTTTTTTTAATTACAGGAAGATCTGAGAATTCTATGGACTGAGGAGGAAGGAGTCAACAATGAACGAAAGATTGAAGACTTGAGAGGAAAAGAGATGATTAATAGAATAATCTAACAGGATAAGGAAGGATATAGGATCAAGGACACAAGCAGAACAGACTTAGCAGGGAGGAAATGCATCTCATAAATCCATCAATTGACAAGCATTTATGAAATGCTTATTATGTATCAGGCACTGGCCTAGGCACAGGAGAGACAAAGATAAAAATGAAACAGTAACCTGTCCTCAAGTTTACATTCTATTAGGGAATACAATATGTATACATACTTTTATGTATAACATATATATCACATGTATTATAATATATAAATGTATTTATAATTTATAAATCTAAATATATACAAATAAATAATATGTACACATATGTAATTGGAATTTGGAAGAAACCTCCTCAGCCATCTAGCCCAGCTCATACATGAAATAAGTTTCCTCTAAAACATATCTGAGTATTGGAAGAATTCTAGTTCCTCTTCCATACAGCTATCATGTCCCCCAGAATCTTCTCTTCTCCAGGTTAACCAGGCTCAATTCCTTCAACAAATCCTCATATGACATGAACGCAAAGCCCTTCACCATCTTAGCTGCCTTCTCTGGACACTTTCCAACTTACCAATGTCCTTCTTTAGCCATAGCACCCTTAACCAAGCACAATACTCCAAGTGAAGTCTGATGAGGGCAGAGTACAATATTACCTCCCTATTTCTGGAGCCTATACCTCTTGTAATTCAGCCCAAGATCTCATTAACTTAATCTCTGATGGCAGAAAGCAAAGAAAAATTAAGAAGCCTCTTGATCAGGGTGAAAGAGGAGAGTGTAAAAGCTGGCTTGAAGCTTAACATAAAACAATGAAACAAAACAATAAACTAAAATCTTGGCAACTGGTCCATCACTTCCTGGCAAACAGAGGGAGAAGAAATGGAAGCAGTGTCAGATTTTATATTCTTGGACTCAAAGATCACTACAGACGGAGAATGCAGCCATGAAATTAAAAGACATTTGCTCCTTGGAAGGAAAGCTATGCCGAACCTGGACAGGATATTAAAAAGCAGAGACATTACCTTGGCAACAAAGCTATGGTTTTTCCAATAGCAATATATGACTGTGAGAGTTAGCACTGCAGAACTGACACTTTCAAATTGTGGTGCTAGAGACTTTTGAGAATCCCTTGGACAGCAAGGAGATCAAAGTAGTCAATACTTAAAGAAATTAATTCATGTGATTCACTAGAAGGTCAAATACTGAAGCTGAAGTTCATTTTTATTTATTGGCTAGGCAATGGGGTTAAGTGACTTGCCCAGGGTCACACAGCTAGTAAGCGTTATGTATCTGAGGCCAGATTTGAACTCAGGTCCTTCTGAGTCCAGGGTTGGTGCTCTATCCACTGCACCACCTAGCTGCCCCTGAAGCTGAAGTTTAAATACTTTGACCACATAATGAGAAGATGGGACTCACTGGAAAAGACCCTGATAATGGGAAAGATTGAAAGCAAAAGGAAAAGGGGATAGCAGAGGACAAGATGGATAGATAGTGTCATGAAAAGAATGAATGTGAACTTGGACAGACTTTGAGAGATAATGGAGAATAGAAGTGCCTGGCATGCTATGGTCCATGGGGTCACAAAAAGTCAGACACAACTGAACAACAACAAATGTCACAATCACAGTTGACTCAGTTGCTGTTGTGGTCTTCTAACACCTCAGATCTTTTTGAGAACATCTGCTGAATAGCTATACCTCCCCCATCTTGTACTTATGAAGCTGCAAAAATTTCCGTTTATCCCTATTAAACTTTATCTTATTAGATTCAGCCCAATGTTCTTAACTGTCAAAACCCTCTTGGATCTGACCTTGTCATCCAGTATGTTAGCTGTTCCTTAGTGTTATCTATAGATCTCATGAGTTTACCAAATATGTCTTTTTTTAAGTCACAGCAGCATAGCATTTCTTATATTTATCTTGTTTTAACTCTCTATCACACTTCCCATTTTCCCACAAACTACTTCTCTCTGCAAGACTCTACCTCCATCCTGCCACTTTCCCTCTCATCTAATGAGCTGCTCTCTTGCTTGGCTGGGAAGTATAAGACTATCCCATATGATTGCCTTCATTCCCCCTCTGCCACTTCTTAGACACATGCCATTCTATCTCTCACCTCCTGCATCTTTGCTTTTGAATGAGATGCTTGGAACATGTTTCCACCTTATTTCTGCATCTTAGAATTCCCAGTTTCCTTTGAAGCTCAGCTCAAATATTGTCCTTTACATGAGGCATTTTCTGATCTCCCCCTCAGCCCCCAGTTATTAATGCCTCCTCTTCCAAATTACCTTGTACTTATTATATACAAATATAAGTATAGTTATTATATCATAATAAATTATATTTGTATTTATTATACGTGTGTACATATTATTATATGAATAATACATATTATATAAAAGTTTGAGTACTTATTGTATTCCCTGATAGAATATAAGCTTGAGGACAAGTTACTGTTTCATTTTTATCTTTGTCTCTCCTGTGCCTAGGCCAGTGCCTGATACATAATAAGCATTTAATAAATGCTTGTCAACTGATGGATTGATGAGGTGCATTTTCTTCCTGGTAAATCTATTCTGCTTGTGTCCTTGATCCTATATCCTTCCTTGTCCTGTTAGATTATTCTATTAATCATCTCTTTTCCTCTCAAGTCTTCAGTCTTTCCCTCATTGTTGATTCCTTCCTCCTTAGCCTACAGAATTCTTAGATCTTCCTATAATTAAAAAAATCTCTCCTAGATTTTGATACTCCTCAGATTATTTTCCTGCTTGTTTCTCCTTTCTACTGTCAAACTATTGGGAATTTATCACACTCACTCATCCTGTCCACTTATCACCTTTTCACTCATAAACCTCTTGCTACGATTGAGGCTTTTTTTTTTTTGTCACAGCAGGAATTTATTTTGCTTGGCTATACGTATTTGTAATAGGCTACATTTTTCTTGCTTTCTCAGGGAGGGGAGGGAGGAAAGGGAAGGAGAGTGAGAAAAAGAGAGAGAGAGAGAGAATGAAAGAGAGAGAGAGAAATAATGTGGACCTGAAAAGCAAAACTGAATTAAAAATAAACCCTTTAATAACTGCCTTTTGTCGATAGCACTCAAGTGAAATAGCTTTCATCGAGGAAATAATGGGAATGGGGGCAGGAGGAGGAGACAGAAATCTTCTCCTCCCCAACTCCACCCCCCTCCTTCCTCAGCCCAGTGATTTCCTTTCAAGGACCAGCTTCTTTTTCTACTGCTGGTAACTTAATGACCTCACCCAATTCAATGTCCTTCCCCCTCCCTCCCCCATAATCCTCATCAACTTCTCTGTCTCTTTTGATACTGTAAACTACTTCTTGATTATTTTTTGGAGGCAGGGAGGCAATTGGGGTTAAGTGACTTGCCCAGGGTCACATACAGCTAGTAAGTGTCCAAGGCTGGATTTGAATTCAGGTCTTCCTGACTCCAGGGCCGGTGCTCTATCCACTGGGCCACCTCACTGCCCCCACTTCTTAATTCTTAATGGTCTATTTACCCTTGGCTTCTATATACACTCATTCCTTTTCTTCCTTTCTCATTTATCTTTCTTTCCTTCATTAATCCATCTTTCTTAGTATACTTCTAAGTGTAGGCATCCACCAGATTCAGTTTTTGGTCTTTAAGGAAAAAGTTCCTAAAAGTTATCCAACAGTAGAATGTGTCACCTTGGAACATAGTGGGTTTTCCTTCCCTGGAGGTCATCCAGCAAAGACTGGATAACCTCTTGCCAGGGATGTTGTAGAGGGAATTCTTGCTCATGTACGGGTTGGATTAGAGGGTCTCTGAGGTACTTTCCACCTTTGAGGTTCTA
>NW_020954575.1:15586460-15590989 GCF_900497805.2 Vombatus ursinus | reverse complement strand
TTTCTTTCATTTCTATACCTCTCTTTTTTTTTTTTTTTGCTAAGTATCTAGGTGGCACAGTAGATGCAATGCTATCCTTGGAATCAGAAAGACCTGAATTCAAATTTTGCCTCACGTACTTACTTTGGTCTATGATCCAGGGCAGGTCTCTTAACCACTCTGTGCCTCAGTTTCCTTATCTGTAAAATGGGAGTGATTATCATCTACCTCCCAAGACTTGTTATGAAAATAAAATAAAATGATGTACATAAAGCAACTTCTAAACTTTAAAGTGCTAAAAATGCCAGTTATTATTATTATTATTTCATCAGCTCCCATGGCTTCAATTATCATCTCTAAGCAGATGACTTCCATAAGCTATTATCTCCAGTCACAATCTCTCCCCTACCTCCAGTCCCACATCTCTAGCTGCCCAACTGGACATTCCCACCTGTATGTCTCAAGAGTACCTCAAACTTAACTTCAACATGCCTAAAACTGAATCCTTCATTTTCCCCTCTAAATCCTCCTCTCCTACCAACTCCCTTATTTTTGCTGATGGAATTTAGGGACAAGTCAAAGCTCTGGTGCACTCTAGACAAGGACTGTTACACAATCCTCCTGCAACAGACATTAATTGTTTTTACTGAAATTATACTGCAAGTCAATGGGAAAATATCTTGTTTTGCCAAGATTCCTTTATACCACTTTTCAGGAATATATAGGGAGGGGGCTGGGAAACAGTTTTATCTGCATAAGATCTTCCCCTCCCCCTCCAATTTGCTTTGTAGGCAAAGATAGACTATTTGGAGAGATTTTCCTAGTTTCATTCAGGCAAGAATCAGGATACCATAAATGAAAGAGAAGTGTGTACAAGATCAGGGGGAAAGGAAGCGAAAACACCTAAGTATTTTTTATTTTTTATTTATTTTTTCTTCAGGATTTTTGTTATAAAGTATAATGATCTTGAAGAATTAGATTGATGAGAAATATACAGTTGTGCTTTACAAAAAATTACAGATGCTAAAATCAGTCATCCTGGTTGATGATCAATTTCCACGGTTTTTGTGACCGTTTAAAACCACATATAAAAGATCAAAGACTTAATTCCTGGCTGCCTTACCCTCTGCAGTGGGTTGACTTAGGGGGACTGAGAACTAAACTGAGCGGGGTCTCCTTTGGGGAATGGGGGGAGGTATTCTCTTTCCCAGGAAGATCTGTTACCATGTACCAGGGCATCAGGATTTCAGGTATTTCGTCATTTTCAGTCATGTCTGACTCTTCTTGATCCCATTTGGGGTTTTCTTGGCAGATAGTGGGAGTGGTTTGCCATTTCTTGCTCCAGTTCATTTTACAGAAGAAGAAATGGAGGCAAACAGGGTTAAGCGAGTTGCCCAGGGTCACACAGCCACAAGCATCTGAGGCCAGATTTGAACTCAGGAAGATAAGTCTTGCTGACTCCAGGCCCAGCACTCTATCCACTTCACCACCTAGCAACAGGATTAGATGGTCTTTAAACTAGTGCTCCCCTAGGTACATCCCTGCCCATCAACATTATTGTGCCACCACTGAGAAGGAGGTACAAATTATGAGAACTATACTACTATGAACAATGTATAGGAACACAGTGCCTAGCATAGTGCCTTGTACATAGTAGGTACTAAATAAAAGTTTGTTGTATTGAATTAAAGAGAGTGGAGATGGCTCTGTCAGCACAAAAGGGGGAATTTCATTTGGAATGTTTAGTGTCGGAGCTCTATTATGACATGGAACACTGACAATGTTCCTTTCTCATAGGCCACCCAATCCTACTATTGACTTTCCTTATATTGGGATCCTCATTTACAATACTTAAATCCCAACTCCCAGGCCACTGACATTTTCAGATATTTGTTATGAATTAAGACTAAATCTCTACATCATAGATCTGTACTTCAAAGGGTCAGAGAACACCTAGTTCAATCCCCTGATTTTATAGATGAAGAAAATGAAGACCATGGATAGAAGTGAATTGACTAGGTACAAATGATAAGTGTTAGAGGTGCGATTTGAACCTTGGTCCTCTGTTACTAAAACCAGCTTCAAGCTCAGTGTTGCACTGAATGGGATATGGAGGAGGCCCATTGACACCACCAGCTTGGTAGATTATCAACTTTGTAGAGATATGAAGTTGTTGTGGGGTTCTCTCTCCCTTTTCTCTTTTCTTCTTCAACAGAATTAGTGATAGTTAAACTAGATGTGATAGGCTTATTTGGTTGTACCAAGTCTCATGTGATCCGACTCTAGGATTCCTAAAGAGACATTTTGACATTCTAATATGCTGCCTCAACCCTCTCAACTATCCCAGGGCCAAGGCTTTGACCATAGGGTGATATTCCAGCAAGGAAATGGGTCAGTTAGCTACATGGCCAGACACTTGTAAAGCAAATTTTATCAGATCACAGGGAAAAGCAAGAGTCATGGCAAACTTGTGCCCATGGCATCCTCTATTAGATTTGTTTTCTGGAGGATTTCAAAGTATCAAAAAAGGAGGGGATCCAAAGTCTTGAACTCTAAGGACAGATTAGTTGGGGTGAGGTCTGGGAAATAGGTATCTTTTTCTTGTGTTTGTTCTCATTCTGGAAGGTCATCAATAGGTCCATGATACGTGCCACTGGATGGAGACAACAGCTCTCACATGAAGCACAAACCTGAGCATTGGCTCCATGATAGGGCTGGGAAAGGGAATAGGAGAGATTGGGGATTGGGGTAGAGGATCAGCCAGGGATCCAGGAGACCCCCCAGAACGGCCACCTTAGCTGAAGAGAGGAAGCCTATTCAGTTTGGTTTTGGGTCTCCAGTTTTTGCGGCTGCTTCCTGACAAAGGCACCCAATGGCTTTGTGGTTGGGTAGGGATGGGAGCTGGGATCAGCATTAAGTTTTTTTTTAAGCAAACAGGGTCAGTGAATTATATCAAACAGAACATCTTTTTCCTCTGGAGCTTCAAGGTTCCAGAAGAACTGAATTATTTGTCTCCCTTCCAAGAGGCACAGAGAGGAGAAGAGTTTGGGGGATGTCCTTCAGGGTGTCAGGGGTGTAGTCTGTAGAGTGGGGCAGGCAGAGTTGTTCAGGATCACAGGCCCAAGTCCCATTTCTCTCTTCCTGGAGTGTCTCACTCTGAACTTAGGGAGGCCGCAGAGTCCACATCTTCAGTATCTTGCTCCTGGGGGGATACAGGCTGCCCCCCTTTCACCCGCTTCCATTTCATCCTTCGATTTTGGAACCACACTTTGACCTGGGGAGAAGAAAGGATGAGGACAAATTTAGTGACTCTTAGAGTTGACGTGACTTCTCCCCTATGTCAATGTTTAATCTAGCCCTAAGGGATAGAATAGCTGGTTACCCTAACATGCCCAAAGAGCAGAGATGGAAAAGGGTGTATCATCAATATTTTTGCATGCTTCACTTTCTTCCCTACCAACTATCCCAGAGAACCCAAGGGTCTGCCTGACAAACCTTAAGATCATCTGGGAGACAGGAAGGTAGTACATTCATTAAACAGACAAAGAAGGGCTCAGGGAAAAGAATTTAAAGAAACTGTATATGGGAAAGGGAAGGGGAGGTGTGGTGGAAGAAAAGAGAAAAAGTCAGTGGCATTGAGTAGAAAGAAGGGAGAAAGAAGGAGAGAAGAGGAAGAGAAGAAAAAAGGAGAAGAATGGAATGAAGGAGAGGAGAAGGAAGAGGAAAGAAAAATGGAGGGAAAGGGAAAGGAGGGGAGAGAGGAGGAAAGTGAAGGGAGAGAGAGAGAGGAAGAATGTGGAGGGAAGAGTTAAAGAAGGGATGAGGAGAGGAGAAGAATGGCAATGAGGGGAGAGAAGAGGATAGTGGTGGGAAGGGAAGAGGAGGGATAAGAAGAGAAAGGAAGATAAGTGAAGAGAAGAGGAGAAGAAGAAGAGAGCAAAGAATAGGGAAAAGTAAAGTCCAAAGAGATTCTCACACCTGGCGCTCAGTGAGGTCCAGGTTCACAGCAATCTCATATCTCCTGAGTCTTGTCAGGTAGTTGTGATGGGCAAATTCTGCCTCTAGTTCCCTCAGCTGTTCCTTGGTGAAGGCTGTCCGCTCCTTGCGAGCTTTGCTGCTGGTTTCTGGCTTCCCTCTGCAGTCCTGGTTTTCTGTGGGGTGGAGGAAAGAAAAAAGTATTGAGGTTGTAGAGAAATTGTTAGTCTCAGAAGGAAGATACTAACTGAAGAACCAATAAAAGCTAGCCAGCTCTTCCAGAAGTCACTGTGTCTTTCTTCTGCATCTAGGCAGGACTATTTCTCTCTTTTCCCATTTTAAAAGATCTTCTGGGGAAAAAACACAACCTTTGTTTAATCTCCCTCACCTCTCTAGCATCCCACTTTCAGATGAGTTGGGCAGTTCTTTTTGCTACCTGATCTAAATCCTCTTAATCCCTCCAACTATTTATTCTGTACATATATTACATATAAATGTATATGCATGTATATGAATACATGTGTATATACACATATGTAACCTACATGCACACATATACATTCTATACATATATA
>NW_020954575.1:15582938-15586426 GCF_900497805.2 Vombatus ursinus | reverse complement strand
CACATGCATATATGTAAGACATACACAACAACATAATTCAACTCAATTCTACTTTTTTTTTGCTTTTTTTTTTGGTGAGGCAATCGGGGTTAAGTGACTTGCCCAGGGTCACACAGCTAGAATTCAATTCTACTTCTGATACTAACTGTATGACCTTGGGCAAGCCACTTAACATTTATGGGCCTCATTTTCCTTGTCTGTAAAATGATAAGGTTGGACTAGCTGTTTTCCAAGGTCCCTTCTAGCTCCAGACCTATGATCCTATGATCTTAACTCAACAAGCATTCATTAAGCATCTACTGGGTTCATTGTGCTCAGTCATGAGACCCAAAGACAACCAAGTCCCTGCTGTCAAGGAATTTATATTCTGTTGTATGGACCACTAGAGACTCACAGTCTGGTCAGGTTTTTTTTGGTGTGTCTGATTAAGGGAAGTGAGAGGAGAAGAGGAAATCTGACTTTTATCTTTTGAAATGTGAAAAGGCATGCTGATAAGGAAAGCTAGACCTGGTTAATCAGTCAATGTCAGTCAGTCAACTTGTTTTTCAGTCATGTCTGATTCTTCATGACTCTTCTTGGTAAAGATGCTGAAATGGCTTGCCATTTCCTTCTTCAGTTCATTTTACAGATGAGGAAACTGAGGCAAAGAGGGTTAGGTGACTTGCTTAGGGTCACACAGCTAGTAAGTGTCTGAGGACAGATTTGAACCCAGGAAGATGAGTCTTACTGACTTTAGGCCTGGCACTCTATCCACTGTGCCACTTAGATGCCCCAGTTAGTCAACAAGTATTTATTAAATGCCTCCTGCTGTGATAAGTGCTAGGGATATGAAGAAAGGCAAAAAAAAAAAAATCCCTTCTGTCAAGGAGCTCACAGTCTAATGGGGGAGACAACATGCAAAACACTAAGTGCAAATAAAATAAATCTCAGGTAATCTCAGAGGGAAAGCGCTAAGATTAAAGACTGGGAAAATCATCTTGCAGAAGGTGGGACTTTAGGTGAGATTTCAAGGCAGCCAGGGAAGCTAAGAGGCAGAGATGAGGAGGGAGTGCATTCCAGGCAGAGGAAACAGCCAGAGAAAATGCCCAGAGTAGGAGGCGGAGCTAAGATGGAGGAGAAAAGGCAGGAACTCTCCTGAGTTCCTCTCCTCCAAACCTCTCCAAACACCTTTCAATAATGCCAGTGCACCAGTGCAGACCCAGCCCCAGCAAACCAGAAGCAGGCTTTGGGAGCCCCTGAAGCAGCAATGGCAGTGGCAGAGGCAGCGGCTGCATCAGGAGATTTTAGCCCACAGATGGTAAGGTGGTTGAAAAACTGGTCAGAAGGAAATCACAGGGGTCTCTTTGCTAGCACTGAAGCAGGACTCTGCTGCTTTGCCCATACTCCTATCTGGGTCACAGTCTTGGGTGGCAGTCTCAGGGCAAGGAGGAACACTAGCCCACCAGTGCTTGTGGCCACAGCAGCAGAGACCCTCATTACAGTTTCAGGGCAGAAAAGAGTGCTTGTGGTCACTCACAGACCAGAGCACAAGCCAGGAGAGGAGTAAACAACTCTCCTTAGATCATATGACCTTAGAAGAACTGAAAACTTAAAGGTCCCTAGAAGTATCTTTGAAAAGAGCTGCAAAAAACCCCTGAAGCTTGGGGAAGTGCCCTCTCCACTCTGGAAGTAGAGCCTTACTTCAACATAGAGTTAAAAGTCAAGAAATAGGCTGGGGAAATGAGTAAACAACAGAAAAAAATTCTGACCATAGAAAGTTACTATAGTGACAAGGAAGATCAAAACACATACTCAGAAGAAAATAACAAAGTCAAAGCTCCAACATCCAAAGCCTCCAGTGAAAATATGAATTGGTCTCAGGCCATGGAAAAGCTTAAAAAGGATTTTGAAAATCAAGTAAGAGAGGTAGAAGAAAGGAAAGAGAAATGAGAGTGATGCAAGAAAATCCTGAAAAAAGAGTCAACAACTTGGTAAAGGAAACACAAAAAAATACTGAAGAAAATAACACCTTAAAAAACAGAACAGGCCAAAAGGTAAAAGAGGTACAAAAAACCAATGAGGAGAAGAATGCCTTGAAAAGCAGAATTGGCCAAATGGAAAAATTTTTTTAAAAAATCAACTCCTTAAAATGTAGAATTGACCAACTGGAAAAGAGGGTACAAAAGCTCACTGAATAAAATAATTCTTTAAAAATTAAAATTGAGCAAATAAAAGTGAATGTCTTTATCAGAAATCAAGAAACAAAAAAACCAAAAGAATGAAAAAAATAGAAGACAAAGTGAAATGTCTCATTGAAAATACAACTGACCTAGAAAATAAATCCAGGATAGATGATTTAAAAATTATTGGATTGGGGCAGGTACATGGTGCAGTGAATAGAGCACTGGCCTTGGAGTCAGGAGGACCTGAGTTCAAATCCGACCTGAGACACTTGACACTTACTAGCTGTGTGACCCTGAGCAAGTCACAACCCCGTTGCCTAGCCAAAAAAAATTATTGGATTACTTGAAAGCCATGATCAAAAAAAGAGCCTAAACATCATCTTTCAAGAAATTATCAAGAGAACTGCTCTGATATTCTAGAACCAGAGGGTAAAATAGGAATGGAAAGAATCCACTGATCACCTCTTGGAAGAGATCCCAAAAATGAAAACTCCCAGGAATATTATGGCCAAATTCCAGAGCTCCCAGGTCAAGGAGAGAATATTGCAAACAGCCAAAAAGAAACAATTCAAATATTGTGGAGCCACAGTAAGGATAACACAAGATTTAGCAGCTTCTACATTAAAGGATTGGAGGGTTTGGAATATGATATTCCAGAGGGCAAAGAAGTTAACTTAGAGATATGAACAGTTTTCAGATGAAGTAATCAAAGCTATCTATAGACATATAAAAAATGCTCTCAATCCCTATTGATTGGAGGGATGAAAATTGAAACAATTCTGAGTTACTACCTCATACCTATTAGAGAGGCTAATAATGGAGGAGATGTGGAGAAAATGAGACATTAATGCACTGTTGGTGGAGTTGTGAACAGATTCAACTATTATTTAGAGCAATTTGGAACTATGCCTAAAGGGCTATAAAACCATGCATACCCTTTGACCTAGTAGTGCCACTACTAGGTCTGTGTCCAAGATGAGATAAAAAAAGGGAAAAGGACCTATATGTATGGAAATATTTATAGCAGCTCTTTTCTGGTGGTAGGGAGTTGGAAATTGGAAGGATGCCCATCAATTGGGGAATGGCTGAACAAATTGTGCAATGTGTGCTGGAATGTGTGCAATTGTGTGATGGAATACTATTGTGCTATAAGAAATTATGAGCTGTATGCTCTCAGAAAAACCTGGAAAGAGTTACATGGGTTGATGCAAAGTGAGATGTACTTTGTACAAAGTAACAGCAATATTGTAAGGTGATTAGCTGTGAATGACTTAGCTATTCTCAGTAGTATAATGATACAAGACAACTCCGAAGGACTTAAGATGA
>NW_020954575.1:15582774-15582899 GCF_900497805.2 Vombatus ursinus | reverse complement strand
AAAAATGCTGTCCATCCCCAGACAAAGAACTGATGGTGTCTGAATACAGATTGAAGCATACTTTTTTGCTTTCTTTATTTTTCTTGAGAGTTTTTTGTCTATGTTTTCTTTCACAACATGACTAT
>NW_020954575.1:15561252-15582734 GCF_900497805.2 Vombatus ursinus | reverse complement strand
TGTTTTGCATGACTACACATGTATAACCTATATCAAATTGCTTGCCTTCTCAATGAGGGGGATGGAGAGGAAGGAAGGGAGAGAAATTGGAACTCAAAGTTTTAAAAACAAATGTTAAAAATGGTTTTTATGTGTAACTGGGGGAAAATAAAATACTAAATAAATTTAAAAAGAAAAAGAAAAGAAAATGTTCAGAGTAGACATGGAGTATTGTGTGCAAAGTAAATCAAGGAAGCGAGTGTCATTGGATTGGAGCATGTGAAAGGGAGTAAGGTTTAAGAAGACTGGAAAGGTAGGAAGGGGCCAGGTTATAAAAGGCTTTGAATACCAAGAAGAGGAATTTATATTTGATCCTGAAGGGGACAGAGAACCATTGGGTAAATAGTGCGTGATACGGTAAGACTTGCTTGTAAGATCAGTTTGATGTCTGAGGGGAGAATGGATTGGAATGGGGGAAGACTGGAGGCAGACAGACCCAGCAGCAGGTTATTGCAATGGTCCAGGTGTGAGTGATGAGGGCCTGCACCAGGGTGGTGGGAGCATCAGAAGAGAGAAGGGGGCATATACAAGAGATGTTATAAAGGTAGAAATGACAAGATTTGACCACTTATTGGATATGGGGGATGAGAGAGAGAAAGAGGGATCAAGGATGACTCTTAGGTTGTGAGTCCAGGTGACTGGGAGGATGCTGGTTCCCTTAACAGCAAGAGGGAAGTTTGGAAGAAGGAAGGATTTGGGGGGAAAGATAATGAGTTCAGTCATTCATTCATGTAATAATTTACATGTGTATATAGTACTTTTAGGGTTACAAAGTTATTTCCTTACAGCATCCCTGGGCCTCAGATTCCTTTGGCCTGAAGTGCAGAGTGGCTAAGTGACCCACCTAGGTTCATCCACCTGAACCAAGACCCAAACCCAGGTTTTCTGATTCCTATGCCAGCATTTTTCTGGACAGAGCTCCTGATCTCAAGGAACTTACAATCTAGTTGGGCCTAGGACACAAGAAAAACTAATTGATAACAGAAGGCAGGATATGCTGAGTGAGTGGTACAGACAGTGACCGTTCTAATTAGGAATTCAGGGAAAGGAAGTATTGTACTGGATAGGTCCAGGAAGGCTTCAAGGAGGAGGAAGGCTTTTTTTTTTAAGAGAATGTTTTAGGATTTTATTATTTTTATATGTGTGTGTGTGTGTGTGTGTGTATTTTGGTGAGGCACTCAGGGATAAGTGACTTGCCCAGCATCATACAACTAGTACATGTCAAGTGTCTGAGGCCGGATTTGAACTCAGGTCCTCCTGACTCCAAGGCTGGAGCTCTATTCATTGTGCCACCTAGCTGCCCCTGAGGAGGAAGGCTTTGAATTGGGTCTTGAAGGATGAGCAAGGTTTAGATTATTGATTTGTAGATTTTAAACTGGAAGAGGCCATAAAGGTCATCTAATACAATATTCCCATTTTATAGACGGAAAAGAAGGAAAATGACTTGTCTAAGGTCACATAGGACTTGAGTAGCAAAATTGGGATTCAAAGGTCCTCTGACTCCAAGCCTAGACTTCTAAACATATACTAGGCAATTCCTAGTTCTTATCTGCAAAAACTTATGCCAGAGGCCATGTATCATGGCATAAGTATAGGGTATATAAGGTAGTATATAGGGTAGTATAAGGTAGTGGAAAAGTATACTGGCCTGGCAGTAGGGAGACAGGCTTTAACACTTCCTAGCTGTGCAACCCTGGATGAGTCACTAGACCTTTCTGTTTTCTGATCTATAACATCTGGATAGAGACCCTTCGACGAACTATTTCACAAAGATGCTGAGAAAAAAGTGCTTCATAATAATAAATGACATTTATATATTGACTTATGATTTATTAAGCACTTTAAATACATTATCCCATTTTATAAAAAGGAATACTTTGCAACACTCTGAGCCCTATTTACATGTTAGCTATATTTATTATTATTATTCTTCACATACCACAACTCTGTGAGGATTGCCCTTTTACCAGTTAGAAAACCGAGGTCAAGCAAGGTTATAACTCACCCAGTGTCACACAGCTATGATTTGACTGTGAGTTTTTCTAACTCCAAATTCAGCACTCTATTCCCTATAGTGTGCTGTACAAGGCTTAAAGGGCCATAGACATGTAAACATTTTTATTGTTGTTAGATCTTACCTGTGATCTCACTGGTGTTGGGAAACTCCCAGCCAGGAACTCCCTCTGTTTATACAAATTTGCCACCTGTTAATTTCTAGTCTTAGAGAACTGCCTGGGGGCAATGAGGAATTAAGTAACTTGCCCAGAGGACCAATATGTGTCTAAGGGACTTTGACCCAGTCCATCTTTCCAACCATTACCTCACATTATCATCATTTTCATTTTTATTACTTTTTTTTTTAGGCAATTGGGGTTAAGTGACTTGCCCAGGGTCACACAGCTAGTAAGTGTCAAGTGTGTTGTCTGAGGCTGAATTTGAACTCAGGTCCTCCTGACTTAAGGGCCGGTGCTCTATCCACTGTGCCACCTAGCTGCCTCTCATTTTTATTACTATTACTAGTCTAGTGGAGTGAGTTACTCAGGACACCCTGGATCTACTAACTTATTGACTTCCTCCCTTCCCAGCCCAGCCAATTAAATCATAGAAAGTAAGTGGCAAGTAACAAGGACAAGGTTTTAAAATCTTAAAGGAAGTCTTAAGGAATCTGTCACTCAAGTTCAATAGAATTAGAAGGAAGCTTTGTTACCCTCCCTACCCCCTTCTAAGAAGTGTGAAAAAAGTTTTCAGCCAAGCTTCAGGAGCCAGTCATTAACACCAATTCCTGGTAGCTTTGAGGAGTGTGACCTCCAGTAGCAGAGAAAAGAGCCAGCTGTGGAAGTTAAGACCCAGCTCTTGAGGGGGAATCATTCCTTCCTTAGGAGAGAGACGCTATATTGAGAGAGAGCAAGTAGAGAGTTGAGGAATATGACATTGGGAAGCAGAAAACAGAGTTGGCTATGAATCTAAGGGAGAAATAGTCTGGAATTTTTGGAAACTGAGATTCAAAGAAGAGAATGCCTTGGGAACTCAGCTGAATGACATGCCTAGAAGAAAGGCTATATTCAGTGGGAGGCATAGTAAGGAGAAAAGAAGTAATATCAGGGCCCTGTAGTGTCAGAGGTGTGGGTTGTCTTTCCTATATGTGTGTCTCTCAACCAGTATACTCTGTGTATGTGTTCACCCTTCTCACTGATGCTTAACATAGTTGTAGAAGAATTTGCCTCAGATTGATGGCAAGGGACTATATTGTAGCTATTGTTCTTTATGTCCTATTTCAGTCAATGCCTCTGCTTTGAGCTAATTTTGTCTAACTGCTGTCCACTAAAGGGAAGCACCACTGATGGGGGCTTGTGAACTACAGCCTACAGAACCACTGAGTAGTTTGAACCTGGGAGTAGTTGCCCCCTGGGAAGTGCCAAGCTGGGGAGGTAGCTTGGGGTGGGTAGGTAGCACAGTATTTTAAATTTATGATCTTATGACCACCACTCATAATTACTTCTACTATTACCATCATCACCATTGCTATGGCCATTACCACTCTTACTATGGGAAATATGCTTAGCAAACAATTGGGATTCTCCTTATCTCTGTGCTGGGCTTCCCCATTCCTATCAGACTTCATTCCTTATCCTCCAGAGCTGGGGAGCACACGAGGAGAAGGGAAAGAGAGTAGTTGGCTCCTTCCCTCTGCAGAAAAGCCAAGGAAAGGCTCATGCTAAAACAATTTGTGAGCAGACAGTGTTGGGTTTCCCCATCCTTCCTCTGCACAAACCACTGTGCTCCTGTTAATCCCTTCTCTCCCCCTCCCCCATCAAGTGATTTCTATGATGTGGCCTCAGGTTTTACATCATTAAGATGAATTGGCTGTGGCGCCTCTGAGGAGGTCTGGATTCTTCCCCTTGAGTCATCTAGACAAAGTGCAGAGAAAGCCAAACACCCCAAATCAACAAGGATTTGGACTTAGGAGCCCTGGGCCAGGTGGGAGGCACTGAGGGTGGAGGAGGGAGGGGGTTGCTGTCTGGTGTCCCTGCTTCTTTTCCAGGGAATTTTGCTATCCTGGGCTATATCAGCCCCTCGAAGCTCCTGGCACATAGTGAGAGGTTATTAAAAGTTTGCTCATTAATTTATTCAAGGGCTTGTTAGGGCTCAAGCCAGCCACTGTCTGTGGATGTTCATATTAATTTAAAAAAATTTTTGTAACTAAGTAAACACTTATTGTTATGTGCAGTACTGTATTAGAACTGAGGGGGACACAAGAGCAGGGATGTGAATGTTTAACAACTGGATCTCCACAATCACACAACACACTTTCAAATGTAATTTGCATTATTCATATTTTCTTCATCACTTTCTTAAGTCTAGAGACAATTAACAAAATGATCAAGGCCCAGTTTGTAGCCGTTTGCTGATCTCAGAGGTGTAAATACTCACGCTGAAAATGTTACAGTCTTTTGCAAATTAGTTTTACCTGTTCCCACACATCCTTGCATAGTAATACAAAATACGGTCCCTATCCCAAGAAATTTATAATACATTTGGAGATCACGATGAACATGTATAGAACAGCAGCGAATATTTAAATAGTCTATCATTTAGAACTCAATTCTCTGGTGCTGAATGTGTGTGGAATAGGAGAGTTTAGGGGTACGGTGGGGGGCAGGGTGGTTAAAAAGCTTAGGGAAGACTCTATAAAAGAGGGAGAATTTAGGCTAAAACTGACAGGTTGGGTGCGATTTGAGTGGATGGAGGAAGTGGGAGGGGGCATTTCAGGTATGGAGAACAACCGGCACCAAATACAGGCGTGACCGTGTGATGGTGGGGTTTTGTTAGGGGTGGGGAATGGGGATAGGGAAGGCAGTGAGGAGATGAGCCTGACTTCATAGTCTGCAGTACTGACTTCTGCATACAATAGATACTCAATCACAATGGTATTTGAGCAGGTATGTGGCTCAATGGATAGAGTGGCAGACCTGGAGTGAGGAAGACTCATCTTCCTGAATTCAAATCTGCCCTCAGACACTTACTAGCTGTGTGACCCTGAGCAAGTCACTTAACCCTGTTGGCCTCAGTTTCCTGATCTGTAAAACGAGCTGGAGAAGGAAATGGCAAACCACTCCAGCATCTTTGCCAAGAAAAACCCAAATGGGGTCAGACGGAGAATCAGATGCAACTGCAATGAATGAACAGAAACAATGATATTAGGAAACTACTAGAGAAAGTGAGTATGACTCTTGATACGGTGTTTTCCGAAGTTGTTAAAATCTAACCATAATAACAACTTTTGTCCATATAGCACTTTAAGGTTTACAATGCACTTTCCCTCTTTTAAAAAACTTTTATTTAACTCAATTTTATTTTATTTCCAGTTCAATACTTTCCCTCTTAATAGCTCCATGAAGTGGGCAGTGAAATATCATTGTCATTTTACAGATGATATATACATTAAATCCTAGGCCTGCTCATCATTGAACCCCTTTTACCCTGGGGATAGAGGTGGAGAGAGGAGTAGAGGTCACTCTTTTGGCAGGGAAAACTACTGGGCCACCTGCAGGAAAGGAGAGGGGTCAGACCTTTCAAGAAACAGAAACGTGGGGAAAGTGAGGAGGGAGGGGGAAGTGAGGTGAGGGTAAAGGGCTCAGGGTTACAGGGCCAGAAATGTTTGGGTCCCTGAGGATTCCTAGTCCTGCCTTTCTGTCAGGGATCATTAACCATGTAAGAAATTACTCCAGCCTGCCTACCCCTAAGTTGGCTTGGAAGAAGCAGCAGTTAGAAGGTTTGCTCATCAGCCCAAGTAATGAGTTCCTTTACATGCCATTACCAGGTCAAGGGGACAGGTCAAGCCTGGACCAGGCTCTAGAACACAGCTCAGACAAGGGATGGGGAAAGATGGGGTTGGGGTGGGGGGGTGGGGTGGGGGTAGGGGTGGGTGGGAGGAGGAGTGTCGGAAAGACACGTGGGGGGATCAGCTGTCATATCCTATGCTTGGTTATGGACTCTGTCTTCTGGCCAAGTCTTTCAGTTTTTCCTCCCAAACTCCTAGGTGCTAACCTCTACAATTCAACTACAGAGAGCTCTTTATGAAGGATAGACCCTAGGGAGAGGGTGACAGAGGAATAGACACAGGAAGAGAGAGAGGATTGTGAAAGGCAGCAGGAAAGACAAAGTAGTTGAAAAGGTCTTGGCTAACTTAAGGCTGGACTTGGGTCCTGAACCTGGGATAGGGTTACCTCTGTGGACTTGGCCCTCCTAACATCACATAAACTTGGAGGTCCTGAGCCTCCTGAAAAGCAATGGAAAACCCAGAAGATGTGGTTTTCTGCCTTAACCCTTCCATTTACCAGCTGTGTGCATTGGGGAAAAAAACCAATTTCTTTCAGCTTTAGTTTCCCCATCTTTTAAATAGGTATAATGATACCTGCCCTTCTGAGTCCTTTCCTATTTATAAAATGGATATAATGATACTTGTTCTCCCAGGGTTGTTTTTGGTAGAAACAAGATAACATATGTAACTATAAGAGAGGCACCTTGGTATAGTGGATAGACAGCTGGCCTTGGAGCCAGGCCTGAGTTCAAATTCTGCCTTCAATACATATTGGCCATGTAGTCCTGGGCAAATCACTTAATCTCTTGAGGTTCTCAACAATTTAACACTAAGTTTCACTAACACTAAGAGAAGGTGTTGACCTGCACCAGTAAAAGAACTTTGTTCATCTGGGAGTTTCCTATAACAATGAAATCATAGGTCTAATCTCTAATCCCCCGTGGAAAGAAATATAAAGCACACACAACACTCATGCAGGACGTCCCCAAAGTCTTGGTGCAGTATTAAGCTCTTAGAGCTTGGAATAAGATTTGAGGACACCTGAATACCCAAACACAAATATCCCAGCTTATGGTGAAAGCCACACTGACCATCTATCTTAGACCTGGTACATGGGAAAATAGGGACTGATCAATAAATCCATCTCCCTTCCTGGGTCAAGGAAAGAAGATGGTCCAAGGAGGGTCACAGGAACAGGAAGAGCTTGGCTCTCATCTAGCCTTTGCCTTTCTTACCAGGATACGACACAGGGCCGGCCATCCACAAACCAGGCCAAAGACAGCCTCTCTGGGCCCACTCTTCACTGTCCATCCTTGGGTTTTTCATTGTTTGACTTGGGAGCTGTGATGTCATGGTTGGAATGTTCCATGCCTCTCACTCAGCCAGATGTGGGAGCCCTACCCAGTGCCTTTTTCTAAGCTTTTTAACACAGTCTTAGATGCACAGAATTTCAGCTCAACCTATGCCTGCTCAGGCACCTTCTCTATAGCCTCCCTGACTTCTATTGTCTCTGTTTGAATACCTCGAGTAACAGGGAACTCACTGCCTTCCAAACACAGCTCATTCCACTTTTGGACCACTCAAATCATTAGGAGGTTTTTCCTAAGTCTAGCCCTCCTTGGTCTCACTCCCCAAGCTCCTTACTCAAAACATTGGGGCAGGGCTATGTTGGGTTGTTCTGGGATAGGCCGAGAAATCTCTCTTTGTCTAAGGCTTGGAGAACATGCAGATGTCTCTAGCCAAGATCTCTTCAGCAGATCATTTGTCCCCAGGCTGGGTAGGACTGGGGCTGGGGCTGGGGCTGGGAGTGGTCATGTTTGTAGCATCTCTTTGAGATCCTTCCCTTATACACTTTCAGGGAACAGACTACTCTGTGTAGCTGAATCAGGAATTCCTAGTCTACCCCTCCAATTTGGTCATAGATTATTGATTTAGAGATGGAAAGGCCTTCTTGTCAAACACCCCTATTTTACAAATAGGGAAACTAAAGCTCAGAGAGGTTAAATGACTTTCCCAAGGGCCCACAGGTAGTAAGCCAAGATTTGAACCCAGGTCTTCAGATGCCAAATTTGGCTCTCTGATGCCTTCCTAACTGGGCTCTTGGTTTTCTTTTTTTGTTGTTGTTTTTAATGTATGTTCTTTTCTTACATCATATGCAGGAAGGATGTACATGTAGGGCAGCAAGGTATGGTATAGAAGAAAGAGCACAGACCTGGAGTCAAAAGGCCTAGATTCAAACTTGAAATCTGACATTTACTATCTGCAGGACCTCGTGCTAATCCCTCCCCTTCTCTTCATCTTTAGATGTAAAATGATGGAGTTGGATTAGACAGCTCTGAAGGTCCCCTCCAGTTTTAAATCTTAGGATCCTGGAGGGCCAGGCAGGCCCCGGAGGGCCCCCCTACCATTACCATCATCTGTAGGTTTTCCCCTCCCCTTCCACCAGATCCTATCAAGCTGTCTGACCCCAGAGAGGAGAGGTACCATGACTTCCTGTCCTCTCTTTCCTTCCCCACTGTAAATACAGATGGAGGGTAAAGAGAGCAGGGAAGGCACTGGTCCAGGAAGAGATATTTATTGTTATCTTGTTTAGTCAGTGAGGGGGATCCCAGGCATCACACAGACATTCCACATGACCTTGAGCTGCATGGAAAATCCTCTTATAGATGCTTGGTTTTTAAAAATGTACTTTCTCATAGCCGGATTTGGAGTCAGAATGGCCAAGTTCAAAGTCCCATCTCTGTTACGTACAGGTGGTGGCAAATTCTTGTTATTATTCAGTTGTGTCTAACTCTCCATGACCCCATTTGGGTTTTCTTGGGAAAGGTACTGGAGTGGTTTGCTATTTCCTTCTCTGGCTCATTTTACAGATGAGGAAACTGAGGTAAACAGAGTTAGGTGACTTACCCAGGGTCACGTAGCTAGTAAATATCTGAGGCTGCATTTGAACTCAGGTATTCCTGACTCTGGACCTAGTGGTCTAACCATTGCACCACCTAGCTACCCATACTAAAACTTTTGGGACATCTTCTATGAGTACTCATTCTCTTCCCAAACTGAAAGCTTCTTGTGGTCAGGAACAATTTCATTTTTGTCTTTTCATTCCCAGGGTACACAGTACTTGACTTATAGTAGGTGCTTGCTGATAGATTGTAATGAAATTCTAGCTCACTTCTCCTGTTTCAGCTCCTCAGGACAGAGCAATAAATACATCTTCAAAAGTTCCGACAGCTCAACAGTGGCTGTTCCTGTTTGTGGGCAGGAGCTAAATGCCCCATTCTCCATGCCAAGCCACAGAAGCCTTCTTTTGGAGGCTTTATCCTAAATCAACAATTACATGGGTCAGAGGGACTCATGTTTTTTGTTTAGAGGAAGATACTGATAGAGAGGTTCTCTGATGAAATCCTTGAGTGCTCCCACATAGCTGCCAATGGGATGTATGCGTGTGTGTGTGTGTGTTATTATGGTTTCTATGATGTGCTTTTATAACTGCAAGGCATATTATTTCACAAACATCTGTCGCATCTGTCAGTCTTGCCTAAAGTCAGCATTTTATCCTGGTTGAAGGAAGGCTCAAACCCTAGGAGGTCAGACTCCTTGGAAAAACCCACTTCTATACCACTGGTCACCCCAAACCTATGAAGTTCAATCTCAGCAGTGGATCAACCTGGAAATAATATCTCACACTAATAGGAAATCATGTCTCCCATCTCTCAATAAAGAGGTGGTGGACTACAGGCGCAGAATGAGGCATCAGTGCCAGATATGGCCAATGTGTTGATTTGTTTAATTGTACTTCTGTGCTGCCAGGGAGAGCTCTAGGTGGGAACAGGAAGGGAGAGTCATTGAGAAGTGGGTGGTATAAAAAAGGGGCACAGATCTAAAACTGAAAGGGACCTCAAGTCATCTTGTCCAACCCCTTTATTTTACAAATGAGGAAACTGAGGCCCAGAGAAGTTAAATGACTTCCCCATGGTAACAAATACTAAGGGTAAAAGGTAGGTCCTCTGAATATAGAGTTAATTTTTTTTCACTTTTTTCACAATAAGATTTTTTTGAAAGAAAGAAGAAAGAAAGGAAGAGAGGTAAGAAGGAAGGAAGGGAGAAAGAAAGAAAAAAGAGGGAAGAAAGGAAGGAAGGAAAGGAAGGAAAAGAAAGAATGAATGAATGAAAGAAAGAAAGGACATCTCATCTTGAGGGCAGGCGAGAGGAAAGAAAACATTGCTGCTCTATTGCAAAGAAGAGAAACTTTTAAGATATAGAATCATGGAAGCTCAGATCAAGACCTAGAAGGGCCCTCAGAGGTCATCTAGTTCAACCTCCTCATTTTACAGATGAGGAAACTGAGGCCCAAAGAGATTAACTTCTCCAAGGTTACACAAGACCATGGAGTTATAGATTTAGAGATGGAAGAGACTTTAGAAACTGATACAATTCCCCTCATTTTACAGATGAGGAAACTGAGGCCCAGAGAGGTTAAGTGAATTGCCCAAGGTCACACAGGTAATAATAATAATTGCTAACATTTACATAGGTCTTACTATGTGCCAGGCACTATGCTAAGTGCTTTACATTTATTATCTCATTTGATCCTCACAATAATCCTGAGATGGTGCTATTATTATCCCTATTCTACAGATGAGGAAACCGAGGTGAAGTGACTTACCAAGGGTCACACAGATAGGAGTTGTCTGAGGTAAAATTTGAACTCAGGTCTTCTTCTTTCCAGGCACAGCATTCAATGCACTGAGCCACCTAGCTGCCCAGGTCATAGATACAGAAATGGAAGGTACCTCAGAGGACATCTGACACAATTCCTCTCATTATTCAGATGAGAAAACTGAGGCCCAGAGAGGTTGTGATTTGCCCAAGGTCACATGGGTTGTAAATTGCAGAGTCAGAATTTGAACCCAGGTCTTTTGACTCCTCTGTACTGGACCATGCTGCTTACCATGAATGGGGGTACCAGTATTAGCAGAATATTTTTCTTTTTAAAAGAGAGAGAGAATTCATGTGGAAGAGGAAAGTCAGGGATTGGTGTCTACTCCAACTTCCAGGGAATGACAGGGAAGGAGACGAGATAAGGAGGGGACAGCAGAGGGAAGGGGGACTGTGTTGTCAGTCAGTCATGGGGGTGGGAGCTAGGTGTGATGCGACAGCAGGGCTAAATGCAGAGAGAGTGGGGCTGAGTCGGGATAGGTTGAGAGCTGTGGTGGTCAGCAGGATTGGGGAAATGACTGTGATGTGAGGGGGCATCTCGTAGTAGGGGGTAAGGTCAGACGGGAACACTGGGAGGGGGAAGGGGGGGGATGGGCTGAAGCCCCCTCTGGCTTTATTTTTATAAATTCCAGATGCTGTTCTTAGCTGTCACTGAAGGAAATGGCATGCTTGAATGCTGGGGTCTACTCACACCATTTCTCTGGGTTTTTGGTTTGGGGGAAAAGAGGGATATAAAAAAAATAGGAACCTTAAAAAAAAAAAACAGTAGAAGGAAGAGAGAGTCTTTCCTGGCCCATAGCTCAGGAGCCAGTTTGGGTGGAAAGGCCTCACTCTGATGGCTGGGGGCTGGCTGGGAAGGTGAGCCTGCTGACATCAGGAGGAATATCTTTTTGGA
This sequence comes from Vombatus ursinus, assembly GCF_900497805.2. Classification (NCBI taxonomy): domain Eukaryota; kingdom Metazoa; phylum Chordata; class Mammalia; order Diprotodontia; family Vombatidae; genus Vombatus; species Vombatus ursinus. The sequence goes on along the minus strand of NW_020954575.1, from coordinate 15,571,260 downwards.
GCACTGCCAGTTAGAAGCAAATTTACTATAAGGCAGCATCCCTACGGATCTGCTCATGCCCCAAGGGTTAATCCAGGGGCTCCAGGCCACGTGTGGCTCTCTAGGTCCTCAAGTGCAGCCCTTTGACTGAATCCAGCCTTGAGGCCACATGCGGCCTGGAGGCCGCAGGATCCCGGCCCCTGGTTTAATCCTTCCCCTTCTTAGGGCTTCTTGGGGGGAGCAAACAGATGAGTTTGGGAGAGGCTTCTAAGAAATACATTCTAAATATATGTGACTTTGGGAGAGTCCCTCCTCCTCTCTGGGCCTCCCTTTCTTCACTTGTAAAATGAAGAGGTTGGACTCCTAGGACCCTTCTAGCTTTAAATCTGGAAGCCTATGGGCTTGAGTCGCCTAACCTTTATGGGCTTCAGTTGCCTTAAATGTAAAATGAAGGAGCTGGACAAAATGACCTTCAAGGCCCTTCCTAGCTCTAAATCTATGATCCTGTATTTGTCAGTGTGGAAAATTCCTAATGTGGAAACACTTTCTACCCGGGCAGATGGGCAACTGGTCTGAAACTGATGGTCTTAGAGATATGCCTGAGGCACTGGGAGATTCTCTGACTTTCCCATGACGACCCTGGTCTTCCTGTCTCCAAAGCCTACTCTCCCTCTATGATACCAGGCTGTCTTTCCAACAGATAAATAGGTCTTGAATATAACCATATAAATTATTATTTTACAAATGTCTGTAAAAGCTGTTGAGAAGAAACAAGTCCACACTCATTTAACGAATTCACAATAGCTTTTTGTCCTACTGTCCTTTTTCTTTTTTTTCAGGCAATCAGGGTTAAGTGACTTGCCCAGAGTCACACAGCTAGCAAGTCTAAGGTGGGATTTGAACTCAGTTCTTCCTGACTTTAAGCCTGGTGCTCTATCCACGGCACCACCTAGCTGCCCCTCAATGTACTTTTTCGATCAAGTCTAATGAATAGTTCACCTGTCGGGGGTGGAGGCAAGGCAGCCAAAAAATTTTTGGACATCAAAAAGCTGCCCTCCTATTTGAAAAGGCTGGGAAGAGCCCCTGACTTAGGTGCCATCTGTCCTGGAGGCAAAGGGAGGGACAGGGAGAACTCTGTATGTCAATTCGGTTCAACAAGCATTTATTAAGTGACCACTATGTCTAGGGCACTGGCCTCTTGTTAGTAGACCACGGCTACACTGACAAGGTGTTAAAACTCAGCTGCTTAATAGTAACAGTAAACAACAAACTTTCCCCCTTTACTTTCTTTGGGCTCCCTCATAGTGTAGGGGCTCAAATGCTGGACTATTAATAAGCCAGGACGACCTGGGTTCTAATCCTGCCACAGATCCTTTTAAGAGTGAGCCTGGAGACTTCCCTTCTTCAGCTCTTCCACTGTACAAGGAAGAGGGGTTGGTACAGACAGCCCCATAGCCCCTTCCAGCTCTAAATCTATTCTCCTGCCCACAGCCTTGGATCTTAATTTCGTCTTCCTCCCAGAGGGCTGTAAACCTAGAGAAGGGATTTCTAGTCTGCCTGCAGCTGTGTAGTTATTCAAACCAACTTCCGGCTGCCTCTTGTTTGGGGCGGGGGTGGGGGGGGTGGGGAGATGGGAGAAGGAGGGAAGACAGCAGAGTGGTGGAGAGTGCAGAATTAACTGCCTGAGAAAGGTCAAACGGCTCAGGTCTGACAGCTGGAAGGAAGGGCAGAAACTCCCAGGCAATTCCTACAAAGCCCAGTGTGGGATACTGAGTCACATCCTCCCCCATTTTCAATCAATACTGGCATCTGTGTCATGTTTCCCAGAAAGGATAAGTCAATAGCTAGAGAAAAACACTCAAGTTTACCAAAGGGATCTCTCAAAAATCACCAGTTCAAGCCCTCACCACCCTTATTTGTTATTATTATTGTTGTTCTACAGAGGAAAAAAAAACAATCCTAACCTAAGACCCAGAGAAGGGAGGTGACTTGCTTAAGGGTGCACAGCTAGTAAATGACAGCTAGCACAGAACCCTGGAACCCGAGTCTCCTCGTCCCCAATCTCATGTTGCTCCCAGTTTCATTTAGCATTCTGAGGGGGAGTAAAGCCAATGAGAAAATCGCTTTCCAGCTGGTGCTCTCTCTCGCCTATGAGTCTTTGGGGATGCATGTTTTCCAGTTTTCATTGTGCGTTTATGTCATTGCAAACACAATAGTACTGAAATGCTAACTCCTTTATTCTTGATCCCTGTACATATCAATGCATATTCTGGAGCTGAAAAGGATGGGGAAGGGGGGACCTTTCTATTCATTGGCTTCTGTTCTTAGGGAGTTGCTGAATTCCTGGGCTCACGGGATCTTCAATTTAGAGGTGGACCCTACGGGACATCTAGTGCCAACCTTTCATTTTCAAGATGAGGAAACTGAGGCCCAGAGTGATGAAGTAACTTGTCTAAAGCCAAGTACCAAAGCCAGAATTTGAATCCAGGTTCTCTGACTCCAAAGTCCAGAAACACTCTTTCCAATGTACCACATATCCCTATTCCTCTTTCTCCATGTGCCATTTTGTGTTATACTTTAGAAGTAAGTCTCATCTGGTTACAATAGTTGAGGTTTTTCAAGGCCCCTCTGCCCTGATATTCCCTTGCTGTGGTCAGAATGGTCCTCATCTCTTAAAAGATTTTTGTTGTTCAGTCATATCCAACTCTTTGTGACCCCCTCTGGGGTTTTCTTGGCAAAGATACTGGAATGGTTTGCCATTTCTTTCTCCAACTCATTTTACAGATGAGGAAACTGAGGCAAACAGGGTTAAGTGACTTGACCAGGGTCACATAGCTAATAAGTGTCTGAAGCTGAATTTGAACTCAGGCTGTACTGACTCCAGGGTCCGTGCTCTATCCACTATATCACGTAGCTGCCCCTTTTCAAAAGATAGTTATATTTAAAATTCCCCTCACACTATGGCTATTTCTCTGTAGAACTGAGACACTTGTGTCCAAGCATATGACTCCGGTGCTAAGAAATCATCCCATCCCAGGAGCCCTTCAAATGTTATTTTGGGATTAACCCTTTCATTAGGCTATAATTGGCACCTCCTTTCCACCTTCTCCTTCTGGAGGCCATTTCCTTGGCGAACCTTATTTATGAAGGTGCTGGCTTCCTAAGATACTAACAGCTAAGTACCCAACAATGGGTAATAGTTGCTAAGCAGGACATTGCCCCGCAGCGTAAGGGAAAAAACGTGCTGAAGTAGAAGGTGCTGCTTCATGAGGTAGTGAGTTCCCTGTTCCTGGAGGTCTTCCAGTTCTTTGGCTGATCGCTCGCTAGCAGCACTGCAGAGAGGGTTCTCTATCAGGTACAACTTGGACTGGGGGGTTTCTGAGATCCCTTTCAGCTCTGATATCCTGTGTAATCTGAAGCTGCAGCCCAGACGGTGGCTTAAAGTGGGGCTTTTTCTTTCTCACTGACCCTTGCCCTTCTTGGTGCTAGTTTTATGTCTGATGCATACTTTACTGCCACAAGCTCTGTGCCTCTCTCAGGCATGGAAAAGTCAAGTCATGGCTTGATTACGGTACCCAGAGCAAAAGGGTTCACAAGAAACCCTCACAGTGGGCTCTAAAAGGACATACATTTTTCTCTTAGAATATAAACTTCTTGAATGTTTCATTTGTCTTTTATTGTATTTTTCCTCAGCATCTGGCACAGTGCCTGGCACACAGTAGGTGCTTAATTGATAACAAATGCTTATTGATTGATGGGTCAGAACCACCAAAAATAAAAGCAGTGCCAAGGACAGAGAATATGTGATTGGTCAAGTAGCAGCCGTACATATGTGCTCTGAGGATGGAGGGTGAGGCTGGCTGGTGTCAAACTTGATTAAAGCAGGGAAGAAATGTAATCGAGGAAGGAGGGCAGAGCCAGGGCCCAGACAATTGGGGTTTTATGTATGATTACATTTATATTAAATGAAATAGACAAATGATTAAATGCTTCCTTCCCTTGAACTCTACTATGAAATTGGCAATTTCTCTCACAGCAATAAATTCAATTGACTTATGATTTTTTGCAGGGGTGGGGGCTCCTATTGTTCAGTTAGTTTAGGGAAGGGGTAAACAGAAACAACCAAACAATTGCCACCACTGAGGGGTGCTGACTATGAAAACAGTGAGATCCTTGGAAGAATTCCGTGTAAGATAACATCTCATTTCACAGGAGAATAGATTTAAGGCAGGGAAAAACTTTAAGAGGGCATTGAATCCAACTCCCTCATTTTACAGATGAGGAAACCGAGGCAGAGAGTTGTCAAGTGACTTGCCCAGGGTCATATATCTAGTATCCAAGGCAGAAAAGGAACCTAGGTCTTCCTAACTCCAAGTCCCATGCCCTATCCACTATGCCATGATTTATGATGATAACAGGAGGTTAAGCCAACAGAACTTAGTGGCAAGTTAGCAATATATCTGAGCAGTAGTATGGGCAGCCCTTTCTTTATTAGACTTCAGATATCAAAGCGGAGTGAAGCCAGTTTGGTTCTCAGAAGGAGAGTAGGTGGAGAAGGGGAGGGGAGGCAAGGGAAACATATGCCATTTACTAGACACCCCTTAAGGGTTTTGCTGGTAAAAGATGAATGAGGAGCCTTCTTTGGTGTCCCTTCTTTCTTACCTCCTCTCCCTCCACCAGACCCCTGAAAAGAGCCTGGAAGACTCCAGCTGATTTAACACCCTGAATTTCAGGACAGAGCAATGGTTATGAGCATCTTAAAGGCAGAGATTATGCCTTATTCATCTCCATAGCTTCCATAGCACCTAACACAATGACTCGTCTAACCCCATTGGTTAAACTGTTCCAGGATGCTAGGGATGAGAGATAACCACATGTTGAGTTATTTGGGGTCAGTGGTAGGGTGAAGGGGTGGAAGTGTTGTCTTTGGGATAAGCTCTGTTTGTTTGGAGCTGAAGTGCACCTGCTTAGTTTGGGGAAAATTTGTATATTGATCATAGATTTTGAGCTAAAGGGGACATTAGAGTTCATAGGGTCATACATTTGGAATAGAAAGGATCTTCGAGGTCATCCAGTTCAACCTTCTTTTTTGAGGAAACTGAGGATCATAAAAATTAAGCAGTGTGCCCAACGTCACAAAGCTGGTAATCATCAGATGTAAGATTTGAACCCAGAGCCAATACTCTTTTCACTATACTACACTGCTTCCCTGGTAATCATGGGGGGATTAACGTAGAGATATTTGGTTATCGATTTCAGTCACCTCCATTTATAGAAGAGGAAAGCTGAAATTTAGAGATGTTAAGGAATTTGCCAAAGACTATACAGGTAGTAAGTGGGAGAGGTTAGATTTGGACTTAGGTCCTCTGATTTTGATTCCAGTGTTCTTTCTGCTGTATTACATATATAGATGTTTCTCAATGGATAGAGTTGGACCTAAGTTTAAATACAGACTCAGTTGACTCTGTGCAAGTCACTTAACCCTTTGTCTGCCTCAGTTTCCTCAACTGTAAAAAGGGAATAATAACAGCACCTCCCTCCCAGGGTTGTTGCGAGGGTCAAATGAGATAATAATTGTAAAGTACTTTGTAAACCTTAAAGCTGGCTATTACAGCACCTGGCATATAGTAAGCATTATTATTATTATTATTATTATTATTATTATTATTATTATTAAACATAGGACAACATCACAATATCTCCCATTTTGGGTTGGATAGTAATTCTGGGGCAATATGGGAGTGAATGAAATACCAGGGCCACTGACAGCCCCACCTCATAAATATGTGCTGTTTTTCCCAAGGAGAACCAGACAACGGCACCAACCCACCCTGCTACAGAAAAAACAACTTGGAACATATGGTCTCCTGATGGCTGCTCGGCAACATCACCTCCGTGGATGGAAACCTTGTTATTGCAATGACTTTCTAAACAAAATTACTCCATGTGTTATTTGTATAATAATAAAACCGGAATAACACAGAGGAGCATTCAACCCAACTCCATGAAGTACCCTTGCCATTTGCAAGCACCAAGCAAGAGTGCTTGGCTGTCTTCGGCAATGAAAAATAATTGAAGCAAATTTGTCAAATCCTGACCAACCTTTGGGCTTTCCCCATCCCATCCCAGTCTGTTTTCACTCATTGTTTCACTGGAAGGCACATATAATGTCTCTTTTCAGAAAATCGAGAGAGTTGGAGGAAAAATAGTGAGAATGCAAAATGAGATCTTTCCAATTTAGTGTTAGAGCTGACTTAGAGTCATTGGATGAAGACAAGGGGAGTCAATACTTTAACTCACAGAGCTCTAGTGAAGGTGGGAAGCGGCAGGAGGGAGGCTATTCAGATTAGTTATCTCACTGAGGTTTTAAAGGGTCAACTCTGCTTAGCATACAGGGACACACTTGGAAAAATCTGTTGACATGTGCAAAAGCATTGCATTTAATTGAAATTCCAGAGATTGTTTAATAATAAGGATTTTGAAAGAACTTAAACATGCCATTTTTTTAAAATAAAGAAAGTGATCTCTTTGGAGCCTTTAATTTTTTGGTCACCACTTTATGAAGCAACATAGCATCGTGCCTAGAGGGCCAACTTTGGAGCCAGGAAGAGTTCAAGTATTGCCTCTGGCACATAATGGCTGTGTGGGCACCTCTGTGCCAGAAGCAACTTTCTAAAATTATAAATTATAGATAAACTGCTGATTTTATCAATGAAAGTAGTTTCCTAGGCAGCTAGGTGACTCAGTGGATAGAGCATGGGTCCTGGAGTCAGGAGGACCTGAGTTGAAATCTGGCCTCATACTTACTAACCGTGTGACCCTGGGCAAGTCACTTGACCCTCTTTGCCTCATTTTCCTCATCTGTAAAATGAGCTGGAGAAGGAAATGGCAAGCCACTCCAGTATTTCTGCCTTGAAAGCCCCAAATGGGGTCATGAAAAGTCAGACATGACTGAATGACTGACCAATAACAACAAAGTTTCCTAAGCTGATGAAATAGATTCCTTCTATTAATAACGATAGATTCCTTCTCTCCCTGCCCCGCCCCCACTTGAACTCATGTAGATACCCATGTGAAAATTTGCTTCAGTTCTGCCCTTCTCTGATGAGGCATGGGGGGGATGTACCAACCTAGGGAGGGACTAATGATAATGACAATAATAGAGAAGGATGAGGCAATAATATGAAAAATAACAAATAATATAAAAAAAGATAAAAACTTTCACTCAACAAAAACTCCATCATTCTATTCATCTACACAATAATTAGCCGAACACTAAACATCAAGAAAAATAGCAGGCTGGCGACTTGTCCCAGGACAATTTCTGAGCCTCATGGAATCGAAAGATAAGAATGAAATAAGAAGAAATGTCTAACATTTATGTAGCGCTTTAAAGTTTGTAGAGTTATTTACATAGATAGTCTCATTTGACTGAAGGTTTATTAAGTGCTTTGTATACATACTCTCATTTAGTTTGATTTTAATTATCACTTGCAAGTTGATGTTAGAGAATTAATTCTTTGGTGACCTATAAAATTTGCCAAGGTCATTTTTTGGTGGGGGGATGGTAAATGCAGGAATAAACAGATTCATTTGGGGTCTGCCAGGTGAGGTCAGACTGGTGGATTACTTTGGTTAGAGGAAAGAAGGAAAAGTGAGGTGGAGTGGGGGAAGAAGGTAGCAATGAAAGAAGATGGGAAAGGCTCAGTTTCCTATTGCAACTGTAGAATACATTGCTGGGTAAGGACCTTAGTTGTCCTAGAATATCAACATCACAATGGAAAATACTAGCATGACTAATGATTAATTTTGGGGACAGCTAAGTAGCTCAGTGAATAGAGAGCTGGGCCTGAAATCATCTTCCTGAGTTCAAATCTGGCCTCAGATACTTACTAGCTGTGTGACCCTGGGCAAGTCACTTAACCCTCTTGGCCTCAGTTTCCTCAACTGTAAAATGAGCTAGAGAAGGAAATGGCAAACCAACCCAGTATCTTTGCCAAGAAAACCCCAAGTGGGGTCACAAAGAATCGGACACAACAGAACAACAGCAAAAAGATTGATTTAAGGCATCATTAAAACCACTCTTTTTTTTTCAGGTAGTTCCAATCCTCCAATACCATATAAATGACTAGCTTTGTGATCAGTGTCAGCCCCATGGGTCATTCTGCCCAGTTGCCTTCAGCGTGAAGGATTTCTGATCTCAATCCAGGTGGAAGGTTCCCTAGAGCGTTGATGCATTTTCACAGTGAAATCAGTTTTCCTGACCTTGATTCCAAACCTGAGCAGTCCCCTAGGCCAGTCAGTTGTACTTTCATGGTAAATGAGTTTGCTCTTCGGACACCTTGGCATGAAATGGTGCCACTTTTCCCCATGTTCCTGCCAAGGTGAGAGATGAGGAAGACCTCTACCTCATCTACATTCCCTGTCCTGTGCCAGACCATTCTGAAGCATTGCCCAGTAGTATCCCAGGACCCATTCGTTCCTGCCCCCATGCTAGTTCCAGCCTCTTTTATCTCCTTAGAGGGTAGAGCTAGGAGCAATGTTTATGAATTGCAAAGAAACTGCTTTAGGCTTGATGTAAGGAAAAACTTCCTAACAAATTAGTCATACTAAAGTGACATGGGCTACTGCCTGAGGTATTGAGTTCATTCTCACTAGAGGCCTTCAAGCATGGGCTGGATGACCACTCATCTGGTGTGCGGAAGACAGGATTTTTTTTTTTTATCGTTATGGCCATGGAGGTCCCCTCTAACTCTGAGATTCTGGGATTCCTCCCCCTTTCACCAGGTTCATGGAATTCTGACCTTGATTAACCCTCCCTTAAATCACCAAGGGACATTGCATATTATGCTGATTTTGACTTCCTCTCCCCATCCCATCTGAGTCCCACCTTTCCCCTACCCCCTGTTGCCCCATTCATTCTCTTGCAGTCAGCTCTGCTCCACTGTCTTATTTGGGTTGACAGTCAAAAATTATGGATGGAAAGTTTTGACTGAAACCCCAAATCCAAATAATTACCAACGGTGGGACTGTCACCCCAAGGGGACATGGGTTTAGGCAAATAGTCACTGAGTTCCGAGTGTCCCTTGCTTCTCTAAGGGCTGACTATGTGTGGTGCCTGCCTTGTGATCTGGTGTCTATTCAGACTCAGGTGGGGGTCGAGCAGGCCAGGGTGACTCAAAGGCATTGTGTTACCACCTGGAGGATCAATTCGAGTCTCCTGTTTTTTTTTTTTTTCCTGAGCTTCACCTCTGCCTGGCTGACTGTCCCTTCCCTGGGATCGAGAGACTATTTGACGGGATTAAGACCCTAGAAATTGCCTTTCCTTCTCTTCTCAGCTTTCCTTGGCACAGTGTTCCCATAGGGTGTAGAATCCTAGAATAATAAGTCTTCAAACTAGAAAAGGTTTTAAGGGGCCATCCCATCCAGCCCTCTGCCTTGGAGGATAGTAATTATCCCGATTTTGCAGACTACTGTAACTAGGCCCAGAGAGGTTGAACAATTTGCCCAAGGTCACACAGCTTTTAAATGCCCATCCGCCCCTGTACTGGACCCTCTCATCTTCCCCATGCCACTTACCTGAGTTCTCCTTTTTCCTTTTCGCTGATTTTTTCTCAGTCTCATTGGCAGTGGTCCCGGGGACCCCATAGTCCTCCCCTAGGCTCCCTACAGCATCCATGAGGCCAGGGCTGCTTTCACCCACCTCCCCAGAACTCAAGGTTGGGCCTGGGGTGAGTCTTCTCCGGGCCTCAGAGCCAGGGAAGTGCCAGTCAGGGGGCTGTGGAAAGGCAGGGTGCTGGTCAGTAAGGAGCCTTTCTTCTCGGGGCAGGCTATGGGGTGCAGCGGCCAGGCACGAGGCAGAGAAGTCTGGGTACGTCGGGAAGTCTGGTTTCTGATGGAAGGAGAATGGAGCAGGAGGGTAATGGGGCAGTGCCATTGGCCCGCTGACCTCAGAATGGGGGCTCCGCAGGCAGCCCCACAGTGGGGCTGGAGAATGGGGGCCCCTCATACAGCTGTTGGCTGCTGAAT
>NW_020954575.1:15551758-15561154 GCF_900497805.2 Vombatus ursinus | reverse complement strand
AAAAAAAAAAATACAAACCACCCAAGACAACAGAACACCCACCCAGACAACCCCCAAACAAATAAAATCCCTTCCTATTTACAAAAAAAAAATCTAATGTATCTCCACCTCTGCCTCTTTCCACCTATGTAAAACTTGAGCTCCTAACTTCCCACCCTCTCCAGAGTCAGCCTGTTTATTTTGGTTCTATTGTAAATGTATTTGTTGGGAAGCGGTGGATGTCAATGAACATTTTTACTGTCCTAGCTCAGACCCACCAGCTGGTGAGGAGTCGCTAGCAGCCCAGCCCAAATGCACTTCCCAAGGCCCTGAGACTCCTGTGAAAGGCTGGACAGGGGGGGCTGAGGAGACACTTTTTAAATACTGTGGTGGGGAGAGAATGACAAGTTTCTGAAGTGAAATGTGAGAGAGGGGAAGGAGGGGTTAACCTGCACACATTAGATCCTCCAACCAAAGCAAAGCAGTCAGCTATTAATCATCAGAAACCTTATATGCACATCTAATGGGATTTGCAGATGGAGACTTTTTAAAGAAACATTGTATGTATTTTTTTTTAAAGGAGAGAGAGCAGCAGCACACACAGAAAGTCTTTCATGTTTCCCTGTAACACTATTAAGTTATTTTTATTGCACTGTTAACAAAATTCCCCAAGTCTTGGATTTGGAAAAAGCCTTAAACCAGATCCAGAATCCATCCGATGCCAAATTCCAGGAATAAGAAGCAACAGACAAGCTTGCTGACTGCATTTGATTTAAAGGCCGTTCTCATACAGACTTCAAAAGTCAAAATTATTTCTAAGTGATTTTGCCCTAGTCTTGATAGAGGACCATGGTTTAACCTACATATAAAAACAGAGTTGTCGAAACCCCAGAACAGTGCCATCCTTCTCTGCCCTGTGGAAGATTCATTCACTTTCTCAGCAACTTGGCACAAGAATCGATCCCTTCCTTCCTATCAATAGACTCTGGCATTCTCCCTGATTTGCTAAGGCATCCTTTTTAGGGCTGGTTCTTCCTCATACTAATAGGACTATGAGAAATTTCCTACATCCTAATGGAAGGTGTTCTCTGCGTCCATACTGCCTTCCTTCTCCAACTTCCCCATCTTCTCGGGTCCCCCCAGCCTTGCCTTTTTTTGACCATTGCCATGGTCAATGCTTTTTACCATCTGTGATGGAAAAGGGAGGGGAAAGACCTGACTTCTCCAAAGGAGTTATCTTTGGCAAAAGAGTTATAAATTGTGTCCAGACTATTGCCTATAATATTAATATGAGCTCCTATCTTCTAGCCAGAATATGACTGTGGGTTTTCCCATCCTATCATCTACTCACCTTAGGGATGAATTTCTTGGACTAGCTGGTAACCAAGATCTGAGATCTCCTGGAGAGATATCACTCCCTGAGTGATATTTCAATCAAGTCCATCATTTCATATAATCCTCCATGCACTGCAGCACTCCTGAAAAGTTATTGTAATTTCTTGGAGAAATAACAATCCGAACACATGGGGAACAGAACTTTTTTCCTACTAATGAGAAGCTGGGTGGCTGGTGCCATCTGGAATGTCTCCATGGACCAAAGCAATAGGATCTGGGTGCAGACAATGTCGGCAGAACCAAGTTTGTAGACTAGTCTTTTAACTTTGTCTCTGCTGCTATCATGGAGACGTAGGGATCCCCCAAGCTGGGAGCTCCAGGGATCTTAGCGCTGTGGCCTGACAGTAAAATCTATGGAGAGGGTGGGGAAGGCCTTCTCATTTGGCAGCCTTTGGCAGAGTTGGGTGTGAAGTCATATCTTTTAAGGCAATATGGAAGCTTGAGTCAATGACTCGATTAACAGGTATTGAGCACCCAGCGTGTAAAGGGTACTGAACAACACTGTATAATGAGTATGTGTATGTGTGTGTGTGGCGGGGTGGGGGAGGATGCATGGTATTGTAAAGGTTCACACTTGTAAAGCTTAGGTAAGAAAAAGACATCATTGTTTTTCTCTGGGACCTAACAACTTCGTCTGGAAATGGGACATACCTAAATGAAAAAGCACTTTATCATATTAATATGGTGTAAACTGAGTGTTTTAGGACTAAGGGGACCCAGAGTAAATATGTGACCAGAGGCAGGCAAAGCTCCTCGTGAAAGGCTTCCTGGAAGGAAATGACTTTGGAAGGAGATGAGGGGCATGGGTTGGTATCAAGGAAGTGGAAAGGGAATTCCAGGACGTGAGAATGACATATATAATAGTGCAGAAGGGGTTGGAATTCCCCCCTCATGAAAGAGAGCTGCAAAGAAGTATGTGGTGAATTCAGGTGAGACTTTGATTCAAAATCTCTGCCATTTACTTAGTTATATGATCCTAGGTTAGTCACTTAATCTTTCTGAGCCTCAGTTTCCTTAGCTATAAAATGGGGATAATATCTGTGCTACCAATCTATCTTAAAGGGTTGTTGTGATCCAGAATCAAATGAAATAATCTATGTCAATTGCTTTGAAAACCCTGTAACCCTACATAAATGTCAACTATTATTATTGTTAGATAGAACTTGTGGTTTCACTGGTATGGGGCACTGCCAGTGAGAAAATACCTCTACCAACCGTAGATCAGCACTGGCAACTCTTGGAGGGTTGCCTGTGGCTGCCAAGAGATTAAGTCTGTTGCCCAGGGTCACATAGCCAGTCTGGATCAGGGGTAGAACCTGAACACTGGTTTTCCTGATTCCTGATAGGCCAGCTATCCATTCATTATTGCCTCTGTTATTATCATCATTGTTGTTGTTACTGTTATAACTGAACACACCTAGAGAAAGTTCAGGACCATTCCCTGGAAGCAACAGAATACCTTAAGCTTATTAGGCTATCGAGGACTTGAGTATAAAGACCTGTCTCCCTCTGCCTGTTAGCTTCATGGGCCCTTCCACAATCTCTGGACAGTTAGTCCCTTTTATGAGATAATAAAGGTGTCCTCCTCTGATCTGCTTTCTCCTTGTTGGCTTCTTCTAATGTAGCTTTTCCTGGTTGGAATAGGCCTAAAGAGCTGAATATCTCCCACCCCAAACATACCTGTCATCAGGGCTATGAACATCTCTGCTGATTCCAGGTCCAACATTCTACCCACTATATCACACTGCTTCTGAGGTTCTGAATCTTAGCCTGTAATAATAAACCACATGATTGTTGTCCATTCTAAAGGAAGAAAGAGGGAAAGGGGAAGTCCAAGGGAATCGTATCAAATTGTGAGCTCTGAAAGCCATCCTTGGGAAGGTGGAAAATAAATGCTACTGGACAGCACAGGAAAGCCTTTCAAGATCAGGCTCATTGGTCCAGGAATGGCTATGATTGGATCCTTGACCTGGGCATGAGTGGCTGGTTTGCCCAGAGTACACAACCACTACCCTAAGTCGTCCAGAATGGTCCATCACTCATAAATACCCTTCTTTGCTTTCTCTTTCTCCTTGCGGCGTGGCTGCAGGGCTATGAAATGGGATGTGAGTGGTGGGGTGTATGGAGAAGAGGTAGGTGGGTAGAGGGCAGTGCTCTTGGTGGTGAGAATGTACTGGCCCTGCAGCCCCCTGACACTCTCAGCAGCTGCCTGTGTCTGTCAGCCACCCTTCGGGGGGGTTGTTTGCCCTCTACATCTTCCTGACAGTTGACTCTTCTGAAACCAGAAAAAAACAACAATTCCTCCTTGTCACTGAAACCCATTTGTTAGATGCTGCTGGGGACTGGCACCTTTAACCTTCTTAAAGTCAACATTTCCCTTGTCAATATCCAGGTCTGGATAAGAGGCCAAGATGGATGGAAAACAATTGTTTGCAAAAGAAACCCTTTAGTGAGACCAACAAACTGAAGTAGGGATTTCCAAGAAAGGAGCTATGGATGCCAAATCCAACAATTCCACTTTGTTATGGCCATGGGGGGGAAGGGAGAAGGGAGTCAGTAAAGTGGGACCACGGCCTAGGTTCATCCTGGTGAATCATCATGGTATAGTGACACAAATATGAGTTATGAGTAACCAGAGAGCAGAAGGTGATGAATGAATGAAGGTGAGGGAAATGGAAATGATAAGCATATGGGTCCAGAAGCATAGTTTCCAAGGAGTTCCCAGGAACTTGACAGCATTTTCTCAAAAGTTCTTTGCCAACCTTAAAGCACCATATTAAAGTAAGCTAATATTATTATTGATTGTGCACAATTGATTATCATCATAATCATTCAGTCAGCAAAGCCAGGGCTCAGGGTAGGTGAGTGGGCTGCAAAACATTGTAAATATGGAACCTAGAAGAAGAACTGGAATAAGGATGTCAACAATGAAATGCATGATTGGAAAAGAAGATGGGCTGGTCGTGTGGCAAGAGTAATGGATAATCAATGGACAACCCATGTACTTTGCTGACTTTGTGATGTCAAGAAGAAGCAAGAAAGGTGTCCAGCACATTGGGTGAATTCCATGTAGCAAAATTATGGGAAGGCATAGTCAAGAGTCACCGAGGATGGGCAGGTGTGGATGAGTTGTAATCTGTATCACTGGAGGGAACAACCATATTGATTAGATTTTGGATCCCTTGAAGTAGTTGGATAAGAATAAGATGGGTCAGTGAGGTGGCAAAGTAGATAGAGGACTGGCCTTGGAGTCAGGAGTTCAAATCTAGTCCCAGACACTTACTAGCTGTGTGACCCTGGGCAAGTCAGTTAACTCTATTTGCCTCAGTTTCCTATTCTGTAAAATGAGCTGGAGAAGAAAATGGCAAATGGGGTCACGGAGAGTCAGACATGACTGAAACAACTCAACAACAAAAGTATAACAATCCCTTATATTTCTGTCCCCTAGGTAGTGCAGTGGACAATGCTGGGCCTGGAAACAGGAAGACCTTGGTTCAAACCCAGCTTCAGACCATTACTACCTAGTTCTTATGCTCCTTGACCTCTTCACAACATTTGATATTGCGGATCATTCTCTTCTTACTAGTTAGTTACTCTCAGAATCACAGAATTGGAAGGGATCTCAGAGATAGACTAGTCCAACTCATTTCAATTGTTTCTGGAACCCCATTTGGTAAAGATACTGGAGTGGTTTGCCATTTCCTTCTCCAGCTCATTTTACAGATGAGGAACCTCTGAGGCAAACAGGGTTCAGTGACTTGCCCAGGGTCACACAGCTAGTAAGTGTCTGAGGCTGGATTTGAACTTAGGTCTTCCTAACACTAGACCCTCCACTGAGGCTCCTAGATGCCTCACCCATACCTGAACAAAAATCCTGTCTCTAATGTCCCCAAATAGATGTCATTCAACTTTTTCTTGAAGACATTCAATCAAGGGGAGCATAACACATGCAGTCACAGCTCAGTTAACTTTGAGGGTGCTCTGATTGCTAGAAAGTTTTTCTTTACATCAATTTTAAATTTGTTTCTGTACAGCTATCACCCATTGCCCCTGGTTCTGCTCTCTGGGGCCAGGCAGAACAAGTCCATCTCTTTTTCAGGTGGTAGTCTTTCAGTTACTTGAAGACAACCATCATGTCCCTAATTTAGTCTTCCTTTTTCTTGGCTTTCAACCATTCTTTCAAACTGTTCTCATATAGAATGAACTCAAGGTCTTTAGCCATCCTAATTGCCATTCTAGGGACCTTGTCTATGCCCTTCATAAAATTTGACATTTAGAACTAAACACAATACTCCAGATGTGTTCTGAGCAAGGCAGAGCACAATGATTCTATCATCTTCCTATTTCGGGTTGTTGTTCCTCTCGAACTGCAGCAGAAAATAGAATTATCTTTCCTGACTACTGCGATCACTCTATTGACTTATATTGAGTTTGCGGTTCATTAAAACCCTTCATCCTTTTCAGATGCACTATTGTCTAGTCATACCTCCCCCATCTTGGATTTGTGAAGTTGATTTTTTGAGCCCAGATGTACTTCTTTACATTTATCCATAATACTATATACAATCCTCAATTGAATTGTATTAGACTTGGTCCAATGTTCTTGTTTGTAAAGATCATTGTAAATCCTGGTTATTATCCAGTGTTAGTTATTCCTTCCAGCTTCATGTCATCTGTAAGTCTAATGCCATCTATTCAGTGCAATATGCCATCTATGCTTTTGTCCAAGTCATTTATAAAAACCTTAAACAGTATAGGGCCAAACAGAGATCCTTGGGCTGCTCCATGAGAAATTTCCTTCCAAGTTGTCATCAAATTATTAGTGTCTACTCTTTGGGTCCAAGCATTCAACCAGTTCCAGATTTACGTAATTGTATTATTGCCTGCTCCACACCTCTTCATCTTTCCTACAAGAACAGCATGAGACACTTTGTCAAATGCTTTGCTAAAATCTTGTTAAAAAGTATTTATATTTCCCTGTTCTGCCAGTCTAGTAACCTTGTCAAAAAAGGAAATAAGATTAATTTGTATGACCTGCTCTTGAGAAAGACATGCTGTCTTTTGTGATCATTCCTTCCTTTTTGAGATATTCACTAATTTCAATAAAATTTTTCAAGGCAAACCACTAGAAAAAAAGCCATCTATGCTTGTTGTCTGACTTCCTCTTTTCTCATTTACTTTTTTTTTTTGGTGAGGCAATCGGGGTTAAGTGACCTGTCCAAGGTCACACAGCTAATAAGTGTCAAGTGTCTGAGGTCAGATTTGAACTCAGATCCTCCTGACTCCAAGACCAGAGCTTTATCCACTGTGCCACCTAGCTGCCCCTTCTCATTTACTTCTCAGCATCTTACCATCTATCTATCTCTCCTGCCACTTGACTGAAAGTGCTCCCTCCAAGATTTACAGTGATTTCTCATTTATTTATTTATTTAGCATTTTATTTTTCCCAGTTACATGTAAAAGCAATTTTAACATTCATTTTTAAAACTTTGAGTTCTAAATTCTCTCCCTTCCTCCCTCCTCCCTTCATTGAGAAGGCAAACAATTCGGTATAGGTTATACATGTAAAATATATTTCCATAATGGTACTGTTGTGAAAGAAAACAGAAAAAAAAACCTCAAGAAAAATAGTTTTGAAAAAGTATGCTTCCATCTGCATTCAGAAGCCATCAGTTCTTTGTCTGGGAATGGATAGCATTTTTCATCATAAGTCCTTCAGAGTCGTCTTGGATCATTGTATTGCTGAGAATGTCTAAGTCATTCACAGCTGATTATCCTACAATATTGCTGTTACTTTGTACGTAGTACATTTCACTTTGTATCAGCTCATATAAGTCTTTCCAGGTTTCTCTGAGAGCATCCTGCTCATAATTTCCTATAGTACAATAATATTCTATCATAATTACACACCGCATTTTGTTCAGCCATTCCCCAATTGATGGACATCCCCTCAGTTTCTAATTTTTTTCCTCAAGAAAAGAGGTGCTATAAATATTTTTGTACATTTAGGTCCTTTTCCTTTTTTTTCATCTGTCTTGGGATACAGACTTAGTAGTGATATTGCTAGCTCAAAGGGTATGCATGGTTTTATTACAGTGATTTCTTAATTGGGAATTAATTCTTAATCCCATGACCTTTTATCAATCCTCATCCTTCTTGGCCTTTTTTTTGGTGAGGCAATCAGGGTTAAATGACTTGCCCAGGGTCACATAGCTAGGAATTGTCAAGTGTCTGAGGCCAGATTTGTACTCAGGTCCTCCTGACTCCAGGGCTGGTGTTCCATCCACTGCATCACCTAGCTGCTCCATTCTTGGCCTTTCTATAGCTTTTGACACTACTGACCACCCCATTCTCTTGAATGCTCTTCTTTACACAACCTGGTTCTCCTACCTATGTGGCCATTGTTTCTCAGTGTTCTTTACTGTACTATCAACCCTGTCCGGTTCCCACGCCATGGATGTTCCCCAAGGCCCTTTTCTCTCTAGGTATCCTTCCTCAATGATCTGAGCTGCAAGTGGTTCATTGGTAATCTCTATGTCAATGACTCCCATATCTACATATTCAACTGTCTCTCCTGAGCTTCATTCCCAAATCACCAACTGATTACTGAGAATCTTCCCTTGGATTCCTGTAGGTTTCTCAAAAATGGATGTCCAAAATGGAACTCATTGGTTTCCTCCTTAAAACCATCATTCTCCAAACTTAGGTCATTCTGTTGAGGGTATCACTATTACATTCACAGCTTCAGGGTCATCATCAACCCTCTCCTTCCCACAACACTCCCATCCCTCCCCCCATCTAATTGGTTGCCAATCTAATCAGGCTTGTGGCTTTACCTCTATAGCACCTCTTGTATCCATCTACTTCTTTCAAGCTACATGGACACCATCCTCGTTCAAGCCTTCAACACCTTTCTAGATTAAGCCTCTGACAGTAATTGGACTCACTGTTTCCAGTATCTCTTCTCCAATCTATCCTCTGCCAAAATGATACCAAATGTTCTGTGTTACCAAAATGATATTCCTAAAGCAAAGGCCTAGCCATGCTATTCCGTTCCTCAGACATCTTCAGTGGCTCTCTATTAATTCTAGGATAAAGTTCAAACTCAGCTTGGAATTGAAAGTCTTTTGTGGATTAACTCCAGCCTATTTTTGAGTACTTATTTCACATTACCAACCCTGACCCCCACCCAAGCATCCTAGGTTCTAGCCAAGCTGGCCTACTTCCTGTACACTGGTCTTGGTACACTTGGTACACCAAGTCCATTCTCTTCATATAAATATATATGTATATGTATATACACATACATACATATATGTATATATGTATGTATATATTCATGGGCATATACACATATACATAGATGCATACACATTTGCAAATACATGTGTGTATATGTGGGTATACAATAGACATTTATATCTAGGGTATATAATATGCATATATAGAATATGTAGTATATATGTATCATATAATGTGTACAGCTATACATTATGAATACATGTTTGTATATATACAAATATACATACATATATACACATATCTCTTTCTATATTTTAGTCATTTTCAGTTGTGTCTGACCCCCTGTGACCCCATTTGGGGTTTTCTTGGCAAAGATATTGGAGTGGTTTGCCATTTGCTTCTCCAGGTCATTTTACAGAGGAGGAACTGAGGCAAAACGGGTTACATGACTTGCCCAGGGTCATACAGCTAGTAAGTATCTGAGGCTGGATTTGAACTCAGGAAGATGAGTCTTCTTGACTCCAGGCCTAGCGTTCTATCCATTATGCCACATAGCTTCCCTTTATACATACATACATACACAGAAGTCATGGATAGTAGAGGAAGTATCACAGATTTCAATAAGGGAAAATGTCCTGATGTGTGTGTGTATGCATGCATATGTATATATGTATATTGTGCATATATGTAAGGGTATATCCACATAGGCACACATACTGCATATATCCATATATGTATACATATACATGCATGCATGTATACCCACACACATATATCAGG
>NW_020954575.1:15544774-15551720 GCF_900497805.2 Vombatus ursinus | reverse complement strand
ACACACACACACATCAAGACATTGTTTCCTTATTGAAACCTGTGCTCCCCCATCTCCAAGAGGAGCCATAGCAGTGGCTTGGCAATCCCATCTGCCAATATTTTCAGTGTCCTTGGATGAATGTAGTTCATTTGGATCAGATAACTTTGGGGGTAGCTACATATTCTCCTACTACCTCTCTACTTTTCTTGGGTATCAATTTCCTTGTAACATTTTTGTTCTGTTCTTTTCGTTCTCTACATCAGAGAGAGAAGAAGCATTTTCCCCTGAATTTGACCCTGGACCTGGCTACCCTATATCCCCTAGGAGATCATACAACTCAGGAAGAGATGAGTCCACATCCGGATTAGACCCAGAGAGTCAGAGTCTAACTCCATTGCCTCATTAAAGTAGCCATGACCTTGTGGCCAAGAGCAAAGGGGGAAGCGGGAGTGACTCCAGGGCTTCCTATGGGCAGCTCAGGCCTCTCATACTCTCATTCCTGTTTTTCTTTCTTTCTACTACTACTACTACTTTTTTCTACTCTTACGGAGTACCTAAAGCATAGAAATTATCCGAGAAATTGAATGAAACTGGCAGAGACAAGGCAGCAAGGGCTTTTCTGGAAGTTGGGAGAAGTAAGTTCTAGTCTGACAACAACTTATGATTCTACCTGAGATAAGTCACTTTCTTTCTCTGGGACTCAGTTTGCTTCTCTGCAAAAATGAGGAGTAGCCAGGTGGTGCAGTAAGTAGAGCACTGGGCCTGGAGTCATGAAGATCCTTCTTTGTGAATTCAAATCTGACCTCAGACAGTTACTAGCTGTCACTTAATCCTCTTTGCCTCAGTTTCCTCATCTGTAAAATGAGCTGGAGAAGTAAATGGCAAATCACTCCAGTATCTTTGCCAAGAAAACCCCAAATGGGGTCCTGAAGAATCAGATATGACTGAAAAATGACTCAGCAACAACTATGACAACAAAAATAAGGGTATTGCCGATGGATAAATGGTCAAAGGATATGAGGAGGCAGTTTTTGGAGGAATAAATCCAAGTTATTAATAACCATATGAAAAAATGCTCTAAACCACTAATAATTTGATAAATGCAAATTAAGGTAACTGAGGTTCTCCCTCATACCCACCAGCATGGAAGATTGCAAGAAAGGGAAATGAAAAATGTTGGAGGGGCCATGAGAAAACAGGCACATTAATACACTGTTGATGGAGCTATGAATTGGTCCAGCCAGTCTGGAAAGCAATTTGGAGTTATGCCCCAGAAATCACTAAACTGTACACGCTCCGTGACCCAGTTATGTCACAACTAAGCCTGTACCCCTAGATATAAAACAAAGAGAATGAGGAACCATATGCATAAAAATATTTATAGCAACTCTTTTCATAGTGGTAATGAACCAGAAAGGAAGAGGGTGCCCATCAATTAGGGAACCGGCTGAACAAATTATGGTATATGAATGCAGCATAATGCTATTGTGTCGTAAGAAATTATGAAAACAATGTATTCAAAGAAACCTGAGAAGACTTGTATGAACTGATACATAGTAAAGTGAGCAGAACCAGGAGAACAATTTATAAAATAACAACAATATTGTAAAAAACAAATGACTTTGAAAGATACAAGAACTCTGAACAATGCAAAGACCAACCAGATCCCAGAGGACTGATGATGAAGCATGCTGTCTACCTCCTGACAAAGAGGAGATGGATCCATGTTGTAAAATGAGATATACATTTCTGGACATGGCCAATGTGGGAATTTGTTTTGCTTGGCTAGGCATGTTTATTACATGGGTTTTGTTTTTCTTTAAACTGGGAGTGGGGTGGTAGCAAGAGAAAATAAATGCTTGTTAATTGAAAAATAAAATGTGGAAAGATAGAGAAAGTATGAGAGAATTGGGCCCAGCAGATGAGAGGGGAAGAGAGACCATGGAGAAGCCTAAAGGCTCTATAAACATGTTTCACCGACTTTACATCTTTGCCCCAGACTGGCCCTACTCAGATTCAATCTTTACCTCCTATTCATTCATTAATCTGTAATCTGGGATGGGGTGGGTGGTGGAGGTGTTTCTCTTGCTGCATTTTAAAAAATATTTCATCAAAGTACATTCATCTTTTGACAATATAGCAAATTCATTGAACATTTAAGTGGCTATGGTGTGCCAAAGTCAGGAGTGGGTGGGAGGGAGGAAGGTGCTCCCCCTCTTCACTCCATCACAGAAAATCTATTGAGGGAGAGCTACTTGTTACACAGGAAAATCAAAGTAAGAAAGAGACTGCAAGGTCCCCATCCCCGTAGGACCACATTCCAAAGCAACCATCCAAAGCTTGCAATACTCCTGAGTGTATCAAAACTAAATTAAAGAGTAATTGGAGCACTGGCCCTGGAGTCAGAGAACCTGAGTTCAAATCCAACCTCAGACACTTGACACTTACTAGTTGTGTGACCCTGGGCAAGTCACTTAACCTGAATGCCTCACCAAAAAAAAAAAAAGTAACTGGGAAATATTTAACAGAATAAATAAAAATACAATAAAAATAGATAATGTTAATTTGTGATTTTCTGAGTCGATACATGGCCAGCAGGGATCCTTAGATTTGGTTTCTATTTGAATTTGACACCACTGAGCTATATCCATATTTTGTCTCAGTCATGCCTAGACTATCTCTCTGAATTCCTCCTCCTTTGCATTATTCCCTGTGCAGTTATCCTTCCTTTTTCTCCAACCCCATTTTTAAGTTCCCCTAAAGTGTTATCTTTTCACACTAGCATGTAAGCTTCTTGAGGGCAGGGACTGTTTTGCTTGCATATTATTTGTGTCTTAGAGCTCAACACAGTGCCTGGCACTTAATATGTGCTTAATAAATGTTTATTTATTCTATCTATCCATCCACCTAGCCATTTCTCTCTCGCTTTCTGACTCTCCATCTCCACCTACCTAGTTCCTGCTCTTTTATTTTATGGATGCAAATGACTTACTCCAGGTTTGCATAAGCAGAAGATGAATTCAAACCCCAGTCCTCTGATCTCAGATCCATTGCTCTTTCTGTTCTATCACACAATCAAATAACTTGCCCATGGCCACACAACTAGTAAATGTCAGAGGTGGAATTTGAACCCAGCTCTCTTCTGGCTCCAAGCCAACTGTAAAGGTCAGGATGGGAAGGAAGCAGGAGTTCCAGGTCAGACGAGTGAGGGCTAATTCAAACATCTGTGGCAGGCGACAAGGGGCTTCCCATCAGGCCATCTTTCCCTTGCTGTGACTCTCTTTCTAGGCACACCAAAGAGAGAGGTGGGCTGGTGAAGGGCTGGGCTTCCTCTCTCCGTGCGGGAGCTGCAAGAGACCCAACCCCTGGGCCCAGTGGCTCTTCTGCAGGAATCCCCTGCCCCATGTTTTCCAAACCATTTGCCAATGGTGGAGCCAACAGTGGAACTATTTGGGAAAGTAGCCTAACAAGATAGGACAGGAACTGGAAACCCAGGGATTTATGTAGTGTGGGAATGGCTCACATTTCCGACACTGTTTACACGGCAGTATTTTTTAAAAAGAAATAAACGCTAGTGAAAACCACAGCTGTGAATTACTTATAAGGAGCTATGAAAGGGGGTGGGGGACAGGGGTTATTCCCTATAGAGCAGTGTTCCCTTTGTACCACTCTGAGAGTCTCCCCCAAAATGCCCCTCTTTACCCCTTCTGGATGACCTTCCCAACCTTTGCCATTCTTAGCTTTTGGTCCTGGGTAGGGAGGTAGAAGAGAGGGAGAGAGAGTACCTGTTAGGAGGGCCAGTTAATTAATGGGGGGGGGGCAAGGAAGGGGAAGGATGAGCCTCTTGGACAGAGTTAGTTTGGGCTTAGTGGAGAAGAGTGGGAGAGGAGATAGGCAGAGCTGGGATGACATTAATTTGCCATTGCCTTCCCCCCTCCCATAATTATCTCGTGTTTATTGTATGCATATTGCCTATATACTTATACATGTACGTGTCTTTCTCATAGGAAGTATGTGCTCCTTGAGTACAGGGACTGTTTCATTTCTGTCTTGGTATCTTTAGTGCCTAGTACAGTGCCTGGAACATAGTAGGTGCTTATTAAGTGCTTGTTTGATCATCAAATCTTAGCACATTAAAACTAGAGGAAACTTTGGCGATCACTTCGTCCAAACCTTTCATTTTTCAGGGGGAGAAACTGATGGCTTAAGATTAATTTCTTTATTCATTCATTCCTTCAAATTCAGCAGCTGTTTAGTTAAATGCTTCATTATAAAGTTGTGTCCGACTCTAAGTGACTCTGTTGACTTTTGTCCATTGGAGTTTTCTTGGCAAAGATACTGGAGTCGTTTGCTATTTCCTTATCTAGTGTGTCCCCATTTTATAGACAAGAAACTAAGGTAAATAAGTGACTTATCCAGGGTCACACAGCTAATATATGTCTGAGGCCAGATTTGAACTCAGATCTGCCTGACTCTAAGCCTAGTGCTCTATCCATTGCACTACCTAGCTGCTGCAGGACCAGAATTCAAATCCTACCTCTCTTACTTACCTGGGTCATCTTGGGAAAATCACTTTAACTCCTTGGGCCTCAGTTTCTTCATCTGTAAAGTGAGAGGGCTAGACCAGATGGCCTGGGAGGTACCTTCTGGCTCTATGATCTAATGATATGATGTTCCCTCCATTGCAGTCTTAACTCTCCCTCCTCATAGTAGCCATGGTGGCAACTCTTTATAATTATGTTAGTTGAATTCGAGGTCAAGTGAAAAGACCCAAGGATCTGAGGTTCTGTAGCTTTCCAGAAGCACTTCTATTATATAAAGTGAGGCATACCTGTAAGAGATTTCTTTTTCTTTTCTTTTTTTTTTTTTTTGTGGCTGGGCACTGGGATTAAGTGACTTGGCCAGAGTCACACAGCTGGTAAGTGTTATGTGTCTGAGGCTGGATTTGAACTCAGGTCCTCCTGAATCCAGGGCCAGTGCTCTATCCACTGTGCCACCTAGCTGCCACCTGTAAGAGATTTCCTGGGAAAGATAAGCAGAGCTATCCTCAACTTCCTAGAACAGGGGATTTTTGAATCATAGACCCCCTTGACAGTCTGGTGAAACCTATAGATCCCTTCTCAGAATAATGCTTATTGCTCACATTTTTGATTGAAGGAATTGCTCACTTTCAGTTTGAGGTTAGTGAAAATAAAAATGTAATTTTTTTTCCTATTTGAGCTCATGGACCCCAGGTTAAGAACCAATCCTTCTCCTAGAGCAGCGTCTCTGGAAATTTTTGGTCTCAGAATGCCTTTGTACTCTCAGAAATTGAGGGCCAGGGGCAGCCAGGTGGCACAGTGGATAGAGTATGGGCCCTGGAGTCAGGAGGACCTGAGTTCAAATCCAGCCTCAGATACTTACTAGCTGTGTATGATCCAGGGCAAGTCACTTAACCCTGTTTATTTCAGTTTCCTCATCTGTAAAATGAGCTGGAGAAGGAAATGACAAACCACTCTGGTATCTTTGCCGGGGTGACCAAGAGTCAGACGCGACTGAAAAATAACCCAACAACAAAAGTGTTATTATGAAAATAGTTCAGACCTTGTGAACCGCCCTGGAAAGGGTCTCAGGGATTCCCCCAGGAGACCTGAACAGCCACCGCAGGAGAATAGGAGCCACATGACGGGGAAATGCCCTGGGGCAGCGACATCACATCTCTCCTTGGCCTTAGTCTGGCCAGTGGCAGGGCCATCTCTTCCAGCATAGAAGCCAGCGGAGCATCTTGCCCAGGGACAGTGGGAAGTGGGGCCCGTTTTTGAGAGAGGAAGTGAGGAAGCTCAGGGGCAGCTAAAATGCTGCTGGCTCTGCTCTTCCTACTGCGATCATGACTCTGAAAATGCTGTAGCTTTTTAAAAGTGTGTTAATTTCTCAGAGATCTGCCCCAGCAATCCCCAGGGCTTCTCTTTCTTTAATTGAATAAATAAATAATACATGAGGCCTACTTGACCAAGGAGAAGATGCAGGTGTGATTCTTACTGGAAGAGCAGCTATTTGGGATTGGGGAGGGGGTGGAAAGATGTCATTCCAACTCCCAGAGAAAGGAGAACTTGAGAAATCAGCAGAGGGCTTACCTGGTTCCTAGGCATATACATGCAGAGACAAAAAAAACACCATGAGTACGTGCATGTGCATCTGGGCACTTGGGATCACAGATTTAGTGCCCTCTGGGACCTCAGAGGTCAGGCAAATGCACACGCATGTCTGTACAGAGAGCATAGGATCAGGGGTGTTAATGAGCACATACGGACACACACGGAGCTGGACCCAGATATTCTCAGATATGCTAAGGCACAAATGTACACATATCCAAACACTGTACTAATAGGCACATATAAACATTCTTGAACATTTTCAGACACCAATATTAGGGTGTGCAGTGGATAGAGGGTGAGACTAGGAGTCAGGAAGGCCTGAGTTCAAATTTTGCCTGATCACTTACTAGCTGGGTGGTTCTGGGCAAGTCATTGTTTCAACCACAGTTTCCTTATCTGTAAAATAGGGATAAAAAGAGCACCTACCTTCCCCCCAGGGTTGTTGTGAGGATCAGATGAGATTATACATATCTACATAGATAAATATAGATATAGATATGTGTGTATGTATATATATATACACATAACATGTATATATATAAAATGCATATACACATACACACATATTGCTTTACAAACCTTAAAGCCCTCTATAAATGCTAGTCATTATTTGAATATACTAGCAGCTAGGTGGCTCAGTAGATAGAATACTGGGCTTGAAGTCAGGAAGACTTTTTTTTTGGCTAGGCAATGGAGTTAAGTGACTTGCCCAGGGTGACACAGCAAGTAAGTGTCAAGTGTCTGAGGCTGGATTTGAACTCAGATCCTCCTGACTCCAGGGCTGGTGCTCTACCCATTGTGCCACCTAGCTGCCCCCAAGACTCATCTTT
>NW_020954575.1:15527716-15544690 GCF_900497805.2 Vombatus ursinus | reverse complement strand
ATGAGTTCAAATCTAGCCTCAGACATTTACTAGCTGTGTGACCCTGGGCAAGTCACTTAACTCGGTTTGTCTCAGTTTCCTCATTTATAAAATGAGCTCGAGAAGGAAATGGCAAACCACTCCAGTATCTTTGCCAAGAAAACCCCAAATGGGGTGACAAAAAACAGGACAGACTGTAAAACTATTGACCAGCAACAACAACAATGTGGACAAACACACAGAAATGGACACAGACACTCTAGGAGAAATCAATGTCATACATACACACCCACTTAGAACTCTCTAGTGTCCGAGGAGACATCAGTACTCACAGAAGCACAGATGCTCAGAGCTAGATATAGATAATCAGACATACAAATACACACGAATACCCAGACGTTATCAATGCGCTCATGCGACACGATTCATTATCATGCACACACATGTTCCCACCTGGAAACACATTCTCAGAGACAACAAAACATATCCCCAGACACACGCAAAAGCTGAGAGACACTAAGGTCTTGGAGCACATTCACACTCTTATACATGACTTTTTTCCCCTTGTATTTTTCTTGGAAAGCTGGACTTGTGGTTAATTTCACTTGGCAGTATTTTTATAGAATTATACAACATTGGAGCTGGAAAGACCAAAGAGACTGTTGAGTTCAAGCCTCTCATTTTACAGAGGAGGAAACTGAGGCTCAGAGAGGATTGACTTGACCAGGTTTAGCTAGCTGAGCCAAGAATCGAACCTGGGTCTTTCAACTCTCTATCAGATACATGGCACCTCCCTATCTCTCTCTTCCTTCATCTTGACATGCAATGGGTATCTAGCATTTTAGCACCCAAAGATAATATTTTAGGACCAGGTCTGGGCCCTTGAATGCACATCTGTCCGCCTTTTCAAAGGAGCTTGTCCTCAAGTCTCTGGAGTGAACTTTCCTCCTCCACTAAACGGGAACTCGTTGAAGAAGCCAGTTTCCATGTTTGAAGCAAATACTTGCAGGCAGAAACGACTTTAGCATAAGGGGAGCCAGGGGGGTTCAGTAACAGGAGGCGCCAGGAGGGACATCCTGTGGTAGGAAATGGAACTGTGGGAAGGGCTCTCCAGTGGGGCACTGTGGCCTGGAGGGGGGCCAGCAGTGAACTCTCCGCCCAGCCTCTCACTTGGGCTCTGGAAGCTTCTTTCCTTGGAAAACCTGGGGCCACCAAATTCCAGAGAATGCTTTGGCTGACCTAGGAGGCAGAGCAGGGCAGGGCAGTGTCTGGGAGTGATCCCTGTCCTGTGCCTCCATGTCTCTATCCTTAAAGTACAGACACTTAAATTTTTTTTTTAAATTTTATTTCTTTAAAACTTACATACACCATAAGAAAAGAAAACAAAACATATTATAACCTTAAATATTATAATACATAATGAGAAAAGAAAAAAAGCATGCCATGTGCACAACAGAACATAAGAGAGGATTCAAAATATATAGCAATAAATTTCCACTTCAAGAAAGCCTATATAATAAATACTACACATTGTGTTGAGAGTTGTCCATCTTTTTTTTTTTTTTTTGCTTCCTTGTAAGTTTTCTTTGGTCTCTGTTGTGCATGTTTTATTTTGTAAATGCAGACATTCTTGAACCTCGTTAAGGCAAGCACTGGCCATAGCATAGGACTATAGAACAGGCTTATGATAAGTTCCTTCTAGTCATAACTTGAACCCTGAATAAGACTTTAAAAATCATTTGTTCACCAGTCTCATTTTTCAGATGAGGAAACTGAGGCTCAGAGAGATTTAAGAGACATGGCTAAGGTTACAGTCAAGATAGTGGTGGGTTTCCTGACTTCTAGTTCCGTGCCTTCTTTATTATAATACAATGGCTTTTTTTAAAAAATTAGAATTTTTTTCAATTAACAAGAATTTATTTTCTTTTTCTCCCACCTCCCCCTATCCCACTGACCAAAAAAAAGAGAAAAAAATACATAACTACCTAAAGAACTAATAACTAATAGCTATTATCCTCTTTCCCCCATTTTTTCCTAGGGGGGGAAGAAAAATAGCTCACATTTATATAGTGCTAACCCAATCAGACCCGTTTTAAATTACAGTAGATTTCACTAAGCCCATACTGCTGGTTGCTAGTTAGATTAACCCTTTACTTACTGTTTCTTCCCAGCTGGGCTTCGACAGAGCTAGTACTAATGCATGGGACATAATAGAATATATCTAAATATTAGTAAGGAATGTATGGGTTTAAGCAAAAAAAAAAAGCTTAAAGCTGAGGTCTTGTTTAGGGCTTTGATTCTGTGTCTCTATAAAAGGTATGGACATAATCAATAGTGAATACTAAGGATAACTCCTTAATAGAAAGTGGACAGTAAGGTCTCTTCCCCTCCCCCAAGTACTTATTGATCCATTTACACCTCATTAAAGATGAATGATTAATTCTTAGCATTGAGAGTGACTTTACCGGTTCAATTAAGATATACATTTGTACTAGGTCTATAAAAAGGGTTAGGCTAAACACAACAACAAAAAAGAAAATGAACCACTGGTATAATTATAATGTTCAAGCTTGACTCTAGAGAACTGTTAAGAAAATGTACCATCCTCTTTTTATTGCCGGGGGGTGGGGGGAGGGAGCTATGGATGCGAAATATTGCACACACTGTTGTTACGTTGGTTAGTTTTGTTGAATTGCTTTTTTCCTCTTCTTCAATCTTGCTTAAGGTGTGGTAGTCAGTAATGAGCAACCAAGATGCATGAGTAGCCACCTGGAGGGGAGGGGCTTCTCTGGGAACTTAGAAGGGATGCTCTGTTTGCACCTTGATCACCCCTCAAACTTGAGAGATTAATTCTGAGAGTTATCTCCATCTGGAGTCACTGAGTGGGCCTGGAAAGGTGGTGATGAGCCTTTGCTCAACATATACATTTGTACTTTAGTAAAAGTAACCACTTGGTTTGAATACTGCTGCTCCTAATATTCTGTATGTGCCAGATCAGATCAAATTTGGACAAGAACCAATTGCTTTAGGCTGATAGGATATAGCACAATGACCTCGTAAATAAGAAAGGGTAGTAGTCAGAAATAAAAAGACTTCTCAAAAGCTGGGACTGCTGAAAAGTGTAAGAATGTCTTTTTCAGGCTTTGGCAATTTTACTGACTCAAAGGGACAAAGACAATAAAAAAGGTGAGATTTGAATGTGAAAAACACTTTTTAAAAAGGCTTTCTACAGGGACAATGCACTTGCTGAAGGTAAAAATTACATGGATGCCTTGTTTCCCATCTGCTTATCTTCACATGGCCAATAGTAGAAAGCTGTCTTGTGATTATTGTACAAATACACATTGCCTAGTTATGGTTTAGCATGCAGATATATTCAGTGTATTTGGGCAGCCCAGCTTCGCAGGAAAGCTAACGCTTAAATACAGATGCCATGCCCACCAATGAATGTTTATGAGGACAATCCTCAAGAAAGGTAAAGAACACCAAGGCCGGAAGATCCAAAACTGAGTTGCCATGGCCACATTTAAATCTCTCCCTCCTCCCCCTCCTCCCCCTCCTTTCCCTCCTCTCCCTCCTTCCCAACCCCCACCCAGTGAAGTTGCCATTCCTTTTCTCTTGGTCTATGTTCACTCTTATTCATCACAAATGAAACACTCAGGGCTATCATATTCAAATCAGTTACTTTTACGAAGACACAAAAATGCATATTGAGCTAGGTTTCCTGTGACCTATCCCCCATGTGGCCACAACCCAAGTATTCCCTAAATATGTGCCACGGTATCTGAAGTTTGTGTCCACTTTCCCTCATGGATACTGTTTGCATGGGTAGGAGAGTACACCCCAGGTTTATGAGTAGAATGTTGTATAATTATTGTTCTTTGTTGCTGTGTAATTATTTTGTTGTATAACTATTGTTGCTTTGCCTTTTATGTAAATTCTTTTGTGAAGACTCAATTGAGTCAGCTGGATGATTTGCTAATGGGTGGCATTAATGGGGGTTTAGGAGCTACGCAGTAGGAATGTAACCACCCACAATGGTTATCTCTAGAACCATGAGGGTAATAGCAGCAGTCCCCTGTCTGGAAAACCACAAGCACAAGGAAACAGAGAAAGAGGAAGGGGTTAGGAGGAGGGAGAACAGGAGATAATCTGCTACATAAGAGGACGAGGCAACTAGTTTTTTAGTAAAGCAGTCAGCACAGACACCAGCTCCTGGGGCATCTGTGTTAGTACCAGTGTGGGACAAGGGCACAAGAAGGCCCATTATAATCTTTTGCTTAATGTAAACTGGAACTGCTAAAGATCCCTCCACTTAAATACCAGTATGGTGCCCTGGGGATAATTCCAGTGAAATCTGCTGTGAATATTCCGAGGAGGGGGTGGAGGAGGGACTCTGGACTAACATCTGCTTTGATGAAACTGGACACCAGCAGGGCAGCAGCTGCTAGTATTAGGGGTGTCAGCTCCCAGAACCCGGTCATCATTTGCAGTGATTGTGACCCTCACTAGGTCCTTGAGGATCAAAATTCAAGGAGTGGATTGTGATGAGGCATACTGCCCACCTGGCAACCCAGGCTGATGATCTGGACCTAGGTAAATGAGCAGCCACCTGGAGGGGAGGGGCCTCTCTGAAGAGCCAATGGGGGGGTTCTCATTGCCTTCAGAGAGCCTCTGGGTCAGAACCATGCTTCAGGATGCCTTCACTTGAGGGTTAGGGCACAGAAAACCTAGCTCAATATGCATTTTTGTGTCTTCGCAAAGGTAACTGATTTGAATGTGATAGGCCTGAGTGTTTCATTTATGACGAATGAGAATGAACATAGACCAAAAGAAAAGGAATGGCAACTCCACTGGATAGAGGAGGATATATTTAAAATTTATGATATAAAAACAAAAGGTACCAGTACAAATAAGGTTTTCTTTCTTCCTTCCTTTTTTTTTAAAGGAGAAATTGGATGATTTGCCCTAGGAAATCTAGAGAGAATTGACCATAGACCCAATCTTGGTCCCTGGAGGATAATAAAGCTCGTCCTTCTGTATAAGATTTTCTGTTCATCCCCAACTTCAAGGCATTTCTCCCTGAGCCCAAGATAGACACATTGCATGAAGAGTCAGTGGCAGAGCCTCTTGGCCTGAGAATAGCAGCTATTTATAAGAGAATAATATGTCCACCTAGTAAGAGTTTCTGAAAGTCCAGCTTTCTATGGGAGTGGTGAGAGTGCCAGGTCAAGAATCAATCACAGAGTCCTGGACCTGGAAGAGCAAGCAAGGGACTGAGCCAAGATGCCGTCCTCTCTGCACATTGTACTGCTGGCCTACCTGCTGTTCCTCACACGTACCAATCCAACGCCTATCTCTGTGTCTTTGCACTGGCCGGCTTCAATGCCTAGAATTTACTCCCTCTTCAGCTCCTCCCCTCAAAACACTTTAAGATTCACCTCAAATGCCATCTTCTACTTGAATCCTTTCTTGACCTCCCCAGTTGCTAGTGAATTACCTTTCTAAAATACTTTGCATTCATTTTTCTATATGCTAGTATTTGTGAATCCCATGTTGGGTATTATTTTCTGCATTTGGGCTTTTTATTTTGTATTTCTGCCACATAAATTGCCTCTATTGTTTTTGCTTATACTAGTTTCAGCTGCTCTAATGGATTTTTTCTAGCTAGGTGTTTGTATATTTTTAAAAAGGATATTTATTTCACTTTTTTAAAAAGAGAAACAATAACAAATTTGAGACAAATTTAATTGTTGACCATTTCAAGCAATTATCTATAACTGTTCTCTAGTTACATCTGTTTATCGAAGAATGGCATTGCTTTTGGAAACCAGTTTATATATTATATTGTACTTAGCAAAATGAGTAATGATGATGAATATAGGAGACATTGTGGCACCTTTAACTTCCACAAAATAATTGTACAACTTTGAGTTTGTACAGTTTATGTTCAGAAGCATCAAGTAGAGGAAAAAGCTATAATTTCTGTCACAGGCCTACACCAACAGTGATGGTGACGTATGGTTCCTCCACTGAGACCTGACATACCATGACTAAAATTTGGCCACTTTTGCCCATATGTCAAAAAGTAATTCTGCATCATATTCACTGTCAGCTGGCTTGAATTTACTGTGAGTCTCACTTTTGTCATCTGATTCACACTTCATTTTTGCCAAAAAAAAAAAGGATCGAATTTGAAAATACTCAATAATATTGGCCACTGCTTTTGTCTCCCCTGAGGGGGTGGGAATCTCGTGTTCACCTTCCCTAAAGTGAGGCATGCCCAATAGTTTATAAAACTCTGCCTAAGTCTAGTGGACTATCCACGCCACACTTAAAACCTACTAGCCTGAAAATGCATTTTGCATTTTTTGCAGAGTAAAGAATTGTGGTAGAGTAGAAAGGGCTCTTATTTGGGAATCAGAAGATCTGGGTTCTACCCTTCAGCTCAGGTTGTACCTCTGTGAATTCAGGTAAATCATTTCTCTCAAGTCTGTAAAATGACAAGGTGGTACCAGATGATATCTAAAATCCCTTCAGTCACTAAAAAGAAATTTTCTAGAATTCTATTTCATGGTAAGTTTTAAGTCAGACTTTGAAGTAAGGCAGAGAAAGTTAGATTTAATTCTAAGAGTGGTGGTGAGCCAATGGAGGATTTTGAAGGGTGGAGTGACGTGACAAAAATGTAACCTGAGGAAGAAGGCTTATTTCATGATGTCTGTGCAAGCCCCCAGACTCAGTCACGATTTTTTCCCCTTTGATGATGATGAGGCAATCTCTTAGAGGCAGCAGAAAAGTTGAGTGAGTTTCAAACACATGCAGGGAGAATATTTGTATAAAAAAAGATTTTTCCTGGAATGGAAATTTTGGGAATTTGAGTAAGTGGGAAGGAGGAGGTTGATTGAGCTTCTGTGTCAGCCAGATGTAGTGTGCCTTTAATGCCAGGGAAAGGAAGAATGAGAAATGAGTCAGACTTGGATGAATTTGGGCCACAGAAGAGAAAGGGGAGTGAGAGAGACTTGGATGAAACTTTTTTTTTCCCAAGGAAAATTACTTTATTGACAAGCTATTTCTTTAAGGATGGAGGTTTAAAAGAGGTGGGGGAGGGAGTCAGTTCACTGAACGGAGGGGAAGGGAGGGACAAGATATTGATGAGGACAAGAGAGGGGGCTGAAATAGATAAGCTCACAGGCCAGGGCTGGGATCTGCTCACTGGTCACTTGCACAGTCCCCCATCTTTCTGTCCTATAGAGGTATCAGAATGATAAAAGCATAGGCTTGGGATTATTTTTCTTGAAAAGCTAAATGATCTCTCAGACAGCCAAGA
This sequence comes from Vombatus ursinus, assembly GCF_900497805.2. Taxonomy (NCBI): domain Eukaryota; kingdom Metazoa; phylum Chordata; class Mammalia; order Diprotodontia; family Vombatidae; genus Vombatus; species Vombatus ursinus. Next base: position 15,537,384 of record NW_020954575.1, on the reverse strand, counting down.
GAAAGCCAGTGTGGTTAAAGAGTGAAAGGCATTAGATATTGGGCAAAGCGTCAGGAAACATGAACTCACTTTCTGCTGTAATCCCAGGGGGACAGCAATCTCTGTTCTAAAGCCCTGTATTTACAGCAGAACAGCAAGGCAAATGAGATTTTGATGAGCCAGGGAGGGAGAAAAGATAAATGTGTATAAAAGATTATGGTCCAGAATCCCCCACATCCCTCCCATCACCACAAACATCCTAGAGCCTAAGGCTTTAATTCCCTTGTCCTGACGTTCAGGTGAAATATATTTTAAAGGGGCCACACAAATCCAAATTACCATATGTGCAACCCACTTGGAATAAGGGAACCAGAATGGTAAGGGTCCTCAGAAGTCATTGGGTATACACCCCTCATTTTACAGATGAAGAAACTGAGGACCAACAAGGAGAAGTGGGGGGAAAATGCTGGATAGGAAGTTAGAGCATTTAGGTTTGAATCCCAACTGTGTTATTTAGTGTCTATGTGAACTTGGGTGAATCATGTTGCTTCTTTGGGCCTCAGTTTCTTCATCTGTAAAATAAAGGGTGTGTACCCAATGACTTCTAAGGTCCCTTCTATTTCCAAATCTATGATCCTAGGTGACTTTTGTGTACTTTCTTCTCTTATTAAGCTGTAAGCTCCTTGAGGGCAGAGGCTATATTTCTTTCTTATTTGTATCTTCAGTGCTTAGCACAGTGCCTAGCACATAGTAGGTACCTGATAAATGTTTACTGATTATTGACTTGCCTGAGATCTCATTAGTAGTGTGAGACAGATTCAGTATTCAAACTCAGAATCTCTGACTCCAGAGCCAGCATTCTAGGAATGACTTGAAATTGCCGCTTCCTGTCTGGTTTAGGTGTCCCTGGTGATACTTTCAAGTCTTAAGAGGACAGACTTGAGAAGGCAGACAGAAGATTACTACAACATTGTTGAGGTTGAGGCTGTGTGATCTGGACTTCTCTTGGCATGTTTCAGGCAAGTCTGTTTTGCCTAGCAAGGGGCCCACTGTATCCCTTACCACATGGGTGATTGGTGGCCTTTGTCTCTAAAACCGGTGATACTAAGCCATTCTCTCTCTTTCTTTTCACTGTCTTTTTGGCTGTGCTCTGTTCAGTGACTCCTATCTGCTGTGCCCAGCATGGATACGATGAACTGAACTAGAGAGGGGAAGGACTTACCTTACCCCGCTTATCTCTCATTTACCCTAACTCTGAGAAATGGGCCTGGGTGCATTTGTTTCTCTTCTGTGTTGTTTGTGTCCTCAGTTTCAGGTGCCAGAGATGATCTTCATGGGACTGGGAGTTCAAGCCATGATAACCTTAGAGCCAGGATTTCAGGTGGGGTGATGCAGCCAGATACGACAGCATGGAAGCCCTGTACAGCTAAGATGCCTGGACCTCAAGCCTGAGGGAAGGGTTTTGGATTTGGAACTAGGACTGTGCTCTATGGGATCTGAGCTAAGCCATAAATCTAATCCCCTTCCCCTCCCCAGAGACTGAGGTAGCAGAGAGGAGGAGGAGGATAGGTTGAAAGGAGCATTCAGAGCTCTCTCTTTTCTGAGAATTTAGGGCCTACTGAAGGGCCTCTCTTTACTCAGTGGCTATGCTCTTCAAGGGGGTACATGCTATGCTGGGAGGGAGCATGGAGGTACTGACCAGGGAGTTAGGAGGCTGAGATTTTAGTCCTGGTTCTATCAAAAGACCAGTGTAACCTTGGGCAAATTGCTTCTGCTTTCTGGACCTCAGCTTCCTCTTTGGTAAAATGAGGGAGGAGGTTGATTTAGATCAGGTGTTCTTAACATGGAGTCCATTGATATATTTCAGGGGGTCCCTGAATTGGGATGGAAAAAAATTACATCCTTATTTTAATATAGTTTCCTTTGTAATCCTGTGTATTTATTTTATGCATTTAAAAACATTCTTCTGAGAAATGATCAATAGGCTTCCTTTGACTGTCAAAGGGGTCTAAGGTAGAAAAAATTTTTGAAACTCCTGGGCTAGAGAAACCCTGTCTCTTCCAGTTCTGATATTCTCTGGTTCAAGTAAAATAAATCTATGCTCAATGTGAGAGGCAGCCTAGCATGGTGGATAGAGCATTGGCTTTGGGGTCAGAAAGACCTGGGATCAAGTCCTCCCAATGACACATACTGCCAAGACTACTTTCTGCATTAGCAGAGGGAGTTTCCAAGCCAGGGAGGTAGTGCAGAAGAGGTTTCTGGCTTACCTAGGGACAATTTGTGCAGGTTCCACTCACTCTGTTCATCAGCTTTGTTTCCACCTGCTTGATTGACCTTATAAGTTCTGAGTACTGAGGGTGCTGTCCTCAGTGCTGATGGCACATTAGGTGGTCTACATACCAGAGTCAGGGGGCTGAGGCATTTGTCTTAGGCACAATAACACAATAAGTAAAGGCATAGAGAAATAGAAAACCTATGGGTCCACTCTACCAAGCAGACTATGGAGAGGAAGCAGTGGTAGCTATATTCAAAAAGAAACGTGTCCCTACAGGTGGTTTATTGACTTAGAAAAACCACAACATCATCTGTACTGTTGTATTGTATTTTTCTTGAGTTTGTTAAACATTTTCCAATTACATTTTAATCTGGTTCATGCTGCACTGGGGAATTTTGCCTCCTGCTTCCGGCCCACTACAATGAGTTTGACACCTCTGATATAGAGTGTTGGATTAGGAGTCAGGAAAACCTGGGTTCAAATCCTGCCTTTACCACTTACTATCTGTGTTCCCATGGTGTGCAGGTGTTCAGGGAAAACTAGTACCTCTCATGTGAAGGCTGCTGTGCACTTTTCAGGGTTACTTTCTACCTTTGGTGGATCTCCCATCTCACCCATCTCACACCTGTGACTCCAAGAAGCTGTAGCATGCATAGCAGAATTGAGAGTGAAGCTGATGATTTTATGCAACTCTGCCTCATTTAAATCTAATTTATGTGTGAGTCAAAAGACATCATCCATACCATTTTGCCACTTTTACCTACTTTGAAGTCCTATGGTAGTGGACAAGTGAGAAAGCAGCAGGTATGGATACACTAGGAGCTGTGGTCACTGCCCTGCATATAGTCAGCCCAGGGTATAGGCTTGTCTTCTCACTGGACTGAAGAAGCAATGAAATATGGCAGCCCCTTGGGTGTTTGAGCAACTTTTTTTTTAAAGGACTGCACTGCTCACCTCCCGGCATGAGGAAGGGACTAGAAAAGTTGCCCTCATAATTATCTGCTTCACCTAACCTAGCCCTGGCCTGCTTACCATATCAGACAGGGATTCTACCCTGTGGTTGAAACACAAAAAATGTACAAAAACTTTTGTGAAGATGATTCCATTCACTGTTGGTCCATGGAATGTATGTGGGCTTATGGAGAACACACAATCCAGTAGACCTGAAAGATGAACAGCTCTTGTGAGAGGACTCAGCAGGTATTATATCCAAATAGTGGCCCTGAGTGAAACAAGCCTGACACAAGAAGGCCAGCTTACCAAAGTCGGAGCTGGACTCACATTTTTCTGGAATGGCCTCAGTGATGGAGAAGTGCTGTGAAGCTGGTGTAGGTCTTGCAATCAAAACTAATCTAGTCAATAAGCTTGCATGCTTCCCCAAAGGAGTGAATGACAGGCTCATGACAATGTGATTGCCAGTTGCAGGAAAGTACCATGCCAACATCATCAGTGCATATGCTCCCACCATGTTGAACCCTGATGAGGTCAAAGAAAAGTTTTATGAAGCCCTGGAGACTTTCATCATCAATGTGCTGAAAGAGGATAAGCTTGTAATTCTGGGTGACCTTAATGCCAGAGTAGACACAGATGATCAGACATGGCATGGAGTCCTTGGGAGAAATGGAGTTGGAAACAGCAACAGCAATGGTCACTTACTACTGAAGGCTTGTGTGTCTCATAACTTTACATCACCAAAACTATCTTCCTTTTACCTAAATGCAATAAAACTTCATGGATGCATCTTCACAGCAAACACTGGCATTTAATAGACTATGTCATTGTAAAGAGAAGAGACAGACAGGATGTGAGAGTGACAAAGGTGATGTGTGGCACAGAGTGTTGGACTGAGCATAGACTTATCCTCTCCAACCTAAACATGTGCATTCAACAAAGGTGGTGGCCCCAAGGCATGACTACTACCAGAAGACTTAATGTCAACAGATTAGAGAGCTTCTCTATGCACAAACAGTTTGCTGCTAACTTGGAGGGAAAGCTGAGCCAATATATGGTTGGCAACAGTGGAGCAGAAAAAGAGAGGGCAGCTTTCAGAGATTTGGTGTACAGGACTGCATTTACTCATCTGAGCCAGAACACTCACAAACATCAAGATTGGTTTGACAAAAATGATGGGGAAATTCAGAAGCTGCTAAATGAAAAATGAGAATTTCATAGGGTTTACCAGCAGGACAGCTTGTCCATCTCTAATGCAGCATTTAACTCCATCAAAAGTAAAGTGCAAGAGAAGCTTAGAGAGATGTAGGATTCTTGGCTCAGTAAGAAGACAGATGAAATTCAGTTTTCCTCTGATAGTAACAATACAAAGTCCTTTTATGATGCCCGGAAGACTATTTATGGGCCAAAGAACCATGGTACAACTCAACTACCCAATGATGATAAAGCCACATTGATTAATGATAGGGACATGATCCTGGAGAGATAGGGTGAACACTTTCATAATGTTCTCAGGAGACCATCATCAATCAATGCTGAGGCCATTGACTGTATATCTTGGGTTGAAGTCAATCCCTCTGTAGCCAAACTTACAACTGAAGAAGAGGCTTTGAATGTTATTAGGCTCCTCTCATGTGGCAAAGTGCCTGGTGCTGACTCCATTCTAGCTGAGCTTTACAAAGCATGGTGTCCACTGCTGATACAAAAGTTGACTGAAATCTTTTGGGTTATATGGCTAGAGAAGGTTATCTCCCAGGAGTTTAAGGACACCTCGATTGTCCATCTCTATAAAAGAAAAGGAAATAGGTTGTCCTGTGACAATCATGGAGTAGGGGTGTTCTCTCTCTTAGTCATTGCTGGCAAGATTCTTGCCAAAGTCTTCCTTACTAGGTTGATCCTTCACCTGGAAGATGGTCATCTACCCAAGGGCCAGGGTGGTTTCAGAAAGAGCTGAGGAATAGTTGTTATGGTGTTTGCTGCCTAATAACTCCAGGAGAAATGCCAGGAGCAGAACAGACATCTGTATACAATGTTTGTCAATCTGACCAAGGCCTTTGAAACTGTCAGTCATGAGGGCTTGTGGAAAATCATGGCAAAATTTGGTTGCCTGGAGAAGTTCATCACTATTGTACACCAGTTTCATGACAGTATGCTTGCATAGGCTCTGGATAATGGACTATGCTTTTGAGCTTTCCCAGTCAGCAATGGAATGAAGCAGGACTGTGTGCTTGCTCCCATGCTTTTTAGCATGATGTTTTCAGTGATGTCAAAGGTTTTCAATGAGCACAAAATGGCATCAAGGTCAGCTACCACACTGATGGTAAATTATTTAACTTGAAAAGGCTACAAGTCAAGACTAAAGTGGAGGGAAAGCTGATGCATGACTTTTTGTTTGCTAATGATTATGTGCTCAATGCAGCCTCTGAGGCTGAGATCAACAGAACATTGATCAATTCTCTGCTGCTTGTGCTAATTTTGGCCTGACAATCAACACCAAAAAACAGGTTCTCCAGCCAGCACTATGCTATTCATATGTGGAACCATCAGTTACAGCAAATGGAGAAATTTTGAATGCTGTGGTTAAGTTCACTTACCTTGGCAGTGTACTTTTTAGGGATGTACACATAGATGATGAGGTTGATGCATTCATTGCCAGAGCTAGCTCATTGTTTGGGAGGCTCTGAAGGAAAGTGTGAAAGAGAAGGGGTATTAGGCTGCCTACCAAACTGAAGGTCTAAAAAGCCGTTGTGCTGACCTCATTGTTGTATGCCTATGAAACTTGGGCAGTATACCTGCATCATGCCAGGAAGCTGAAACACTTCCATTTGATTTGTTTTAGGAAGATTCTGAAGATCACCTGGCAAGATAAGGTACCAGACACTGAGGTCTTTTCTCAAGCTAAACTACCCTACTGAAAGCATTCAAACCCTACTGCAGAGAGTGCAACTCTGATGGACCAGTCACATTGTTTGAATGCCAAATATACTTTTGCCTAAAAGACTATTTTATGGAGAATTCACCAAGGCAAGAGCTCACATGGACATCAGAAGAAGCGATACAAGGACACAAGATCTTTGTGAAGAACTTTAGAATTAATTGTGAGACAGAGGAGACACTGGTACAAGACAGCCCAGCATGACATTCCTGCATTAAAGAAGGCCCTGTGCTCTATAAGCAAACAGAATTGCAATAGCTCAAAAGAAACATGAGATGTGCAAATTTAGGACATCTCCACTCCAAATATTCATATGGACTATTTGCGCCTGACCTGTAGTATAGCCTTTGGAACTAACATTGGTCTGATCAGCCACAGTCGGAGACACTGTACATTGACCCTGACATAGTGATGTCATTTCGATCATCTTCAAGGACAACAACCATCCATGGGCAAATCACTTAAATTCTCCAAGTTACAGTTTCCTCATCTGTAAAATGAAGGATTTGGGCTTCTAAGTTACCTTCTGGCACCAAATCTATAATCTCATGAATACAGGGCACAATTTTATACTCTTTTGTTGAGCACACAATTAGATAGTTTGAGAGCAGCATGTAATCCATTCTCCCCTCCCTTTGTTGCTTTCTGAAGCAACTTGTCCAACATTTAACTCTAGAAGGACTCCTCTCCCTTCCTATTTGAGGATGTAAGGTATATCAAACATCTGAATTCTGTGCCCTTGGTGCCACTCGACTGACTTTCCAATACACACAAAAACGTGAACTTTCTGACTTCAGGGAGCTGTCTGACATCAAGCCTAAATAAGTTTCTTTTCAATACCCATTGTCCCTAGTTTGGCCTGATGGGATCAGACTGAAAAAGTCTAATTACTTCTTTACATGTTGTTCTTTGTCCTTTCTTGAAGAGGATCATGGCATCAGGAAGGTGATGCCATGACTTGCAAGTGAATTGGACTTAAGTGAGTAAGGGCTGTACAAAGTCTCCAGCCTCACTTTCTTCTTTCAGAGCCATCTGGGTCCAGTGCCAAGAAAGACTGGAGATGGTCCCCACTTCTTTACATGATAGCCCTCCCTATCCATGAGGACAGCTATCAATCAATTAACCAATCGATCATTTGTTAAGCGCCTACTATGTGCCAGGCAGTGTGCTAAGTGCTGTGGCTACAAGGAAAAACAAAAACAGTCCCTGGCCTTAGGGAGCTTATATTTTAATAGGGGAGAGAATATGTTAATAGACAGGTACATTAAAGATACATGCCAAGTAGAAGGAAGGTAACCTTAAGAGGGTAAGGCTAGGAGGACAGAGAAAGGTCTCCTGTAGAAGTTGGCATTTAAGCAAAGAAACCAGAGGTTATAAGAATAAGAGATGAGGAGAGTGAGCATTTTAGGCACAGGAGGGACAGCCAGTGCATGCAAAGATACTGAGATGGGAGATGAGTATTGTGCTCAACGAATAGTAATTAGATCAGTGTTGCTGGATTGGAGAGTGCATGGAGGGGAATAGAGGGGGTGAGAAAGCTAGAAAAGTAGGAAGGGCTGTGAAGGTTTTTAAATGCCAAACAAAGGACTTTGTATTTGATCCTGAAGGTAATAGGGAGCTATGAAATTTATTGAGTAGAGAGGTGACATGGTCAGATTCTTCATGTGTCCCCCCCCCCCATCCATCTCTTCTACAGGCTACGCAGCCCTAATTCTTTTAGTTGATCCTCACACAACATGGACTCAAGACCCTTTACTTCTGGTTGCCTTTCTCTGGAAACTGATTTATCAAAAGCCTTCTGAAACTGTGGTGCTCAGAAATGAACACAATCCTCTGGACATGATCTGACCAAAGCAGAGACCAAAAGGATTCTGATGTTATCCTCACAAACCATGATTCTATTCATGAATCTCAAGACCAAATTACCTTTCTTGGCTACTTCATTTCATCTTTGACTAGCATTTATCTTGGAGTCTACTAAAACCCTCAGATCTTTCTCACACAAAGTCTTGTATAAAGTTTTTTTTCCTTTTTTCCTTGTCAGTAGGTATCCCCAAATCAACAGGCTCCTCCTCAATCATCCCTGGGCCTTAGTTTTCCAACAATTAAAGAGCTACAGAGCCAGCAAACCCCAACACACACTTATACAATGCCCCTCCAGCCCACCAGTGTCCAATAATTCCTCAAATAAAATTTTGCTAACTGGTTCTATACAGTGTAAACTGCTGCCATATTATAGCCTAGGTATTAAGACCTTCAGAGGTAGCTAAGTGGTTCAGTGGACAGAGCACTGAGCCCGGAGTCAGGAAAACCTGAGTTCAGATCTGGCCTCAGACACTAGCTGTGTGGCCCTGGGCAAGTCACTTAACCTTTGTTTGCCTTAATCCACTGGAGAAGGAAATGGCAAAACCACTCTAGTATCTTTGCCAAGACAACTCCATGGACAGTATTGGTGAGTTAAGGTGCACAAGGTCACAAAGAGTTGGACATGACTGAATGACTGAAAAACAAATTAAGACCTTCAGTGTAGCCTACCAGTGTAAGACTACTAATAATGCAAGTAACATAAGCAATGTAATTTACTAACATAGCCTAGTAGCGCAAGACTACTAAGGGTAAACAACTTATGCTTCAGAACCTCAGTAGTTCCAAGATAAAACCCCACAAAAGTAACTTGTATTTGACTCATCTTTGGTTATGCATTATGGTTCAAATTATGGGAGGAGGGGATATTTTCCAAGCTAATTCCACCTCACCTAGCTCATTTTGCCTCTAACCATTTTGAAAATGGGAACTTCTAAAATTACTCAGGTCTAGATGTTCACTGTATTAGGCAAAATCCAACACTGAATCAGCACATTTAATTAGAGTCAAAACAAATAGTTAGATAACAAGGAAAAAACTCCATACATTATTCATAAGTACCATTTCCTCCCTGCTTTCTCCAATAGTCATCTTGGAAACAGTCTTTTAAGATTCATGGCTCTTCTGTGTGTAAGATTTTGTGCAGTAGGCTAGTGGTAAATGATTAACAACCAGCTCTCTGAAACGCACAGAGGCACACCCGCTCTATGCTAATACTACTACTGTATGTAGTTCTCTCCTCTTAATCCACCTTTTACACACACACACACACACACACACACACACACACTAAAGTTTAATCTGTATATGTCTTTGTCGTTGTCTTAAGTTTAGATGGTCAATAACACCTGAATTGTAGTATTTGCCGATTTCCAAAGTGTAAATGCTTATTTGAGCTGGCTTAAGCATCCCTCTGGGTTTGTCTTTAGTACAGATAGCCTTGCTCTCATTGCTCAGAAACTGCACCCACCAATATCTGCAAACCTCTCTCTTGTTATGGGTCTCCATGCTATTCCCAGCTTGACTGGTCTCAGACACTACTCTGAGCTCTGGTTATGGTCATCTCCATACTGTCCTAGCTCATCTCACTCTTTCTATGGTCATGAACCTTCAGCAGTGGTCACCATGCTTCCTGCTTCTAACTGCAGTTCTCATGACCCAATT
>NW_020954575.1:15522760-15527669 GCF_900497805.2 Vombatus ursinus | reverse complement strand
ACCCTATGCTGTGAGCACACAGTTTCTTGGGGAAATTCAGTCCTTAGAACCTGTGCAATTAGCCATCTATCCTGCTCTTGGTTCAGACAATCCAGATAATGTAGAAATTAATAGGACATTCCTATACAAGAAAGTATATGTTAAGAACCAAATGAGCAAAACTCAAAATACATCTGTTGTGCATATACAGATTCTAGTCTTACTCCTCCAATCCCAACTTGACTGGTAGGTCAGATTCCCCAGAGTAAGGCTAATACTGCTCATTTTCCTTAAAGGGTCTTAGTGATATCCTTGAGGAATTCTTCTAATGCTAAACCCATGAGCTTTTATCCCATGTGTTCCCTAATAACATTTGACCAGTTAATATCTTCCCAATAACATTTTGTTTTTGTTGTTTGTTTTTTTTTTCGGAGGCAATTGGGGTTAAGTGACTTGCCCAGGGTCACACAGCTAGAAAGCATCAAGTGTCTGGTCTGAGACTGGATTTGAACTCAGGTCCTCCTGACAAATAACATTTAACCAGTGATGACTGCCCCAACATAATTTTGACCAATTGATACCTCCTCAATATAATTGAAAATCTGTTTGTATCAATTAGCTTTTATAAAGGGATATTTACTGATAACATCTAGAAAGGACAGATAATATAAAAACACCTCCTTCAATTAAGGTATGCTCTTCTCTCTAACTTGGTCACTGGAGACAGTGGGCTCAACCTTAAAGTGGTCACTACAAAACATTCCTCCCACTAAGTTCACTTCTGCTTGTGGCAGGAATGAATGATGTTCCCTTCATTGTAGGACACTGACTAGGCTCCCTGGTTAAATCACTATTGGTCAGGGTTGAGCAGGTCCCTCCTCAGGGTTAGCTCCTCTCCATGGTCATCTTCTGCGGTCACTGGAAGTCTCTGCTATGGATACCAGTTCCCAGGCCACTGGTGGCTCCTCTGACCTTTTGAAGCTTACAAGGTCATTCCATCTCCTAAATACATTCTCCTAAGAGTAAGAAGGAATGAAATACAAGGAAGATAGAAAAACAGCGGTGCCATGTGTATAAAACCTCATGGTAACTAGATGAGAGGGGGCAGAGGCCTGTCTTTTCACCCAGAGTCATAGTTTGTCCGCTTCACTTGAAATCCACCAGGGAAAGACAAACGTTGAGTTCCTCCTTTGAAGCCTTTCATATTGACACTCAAGGTCAGCTCAATGGCCAGTTAAAATAAAAGGCTTTTCTTCATTATTTAGTAAGTGGACAGGAAATAGTTATAGAATATCTGCTTGCTCTGAAGTGGAGGGAAGAACGCTTCATTAAGCATGCCCAGAAGCTGACTGGTAGAAGATGGAACACAGTGTGAAATCTCCAAAGACTTGACCAGTCCTCTATTATACTTTCTAGGGTAGCTGAAAAGGAGGGAGAGATCTCTGTGGGCTTCAGTACTGGAGAGGAAGGAGAAACATCACACCACAGACCGAGAACAAGCAGGATCTATGGAGGGCTCATAGTCCAGCCTGCTCATTTTACAGAAGAGTTAACTGAAATCAAGATAGGACAAGTGACTTGACCAAAATGAGCCAGGATTTGAACGCTGTTGTGGGCTAAGACACTGGTGGAATTGAGGAGATGTGAGTTAGCCCCCTATATTCCTATACACCAGATAGGACTATTGGGGGCAAGGAAATTGTGGCTGGACTTGGAACAGTTTAGGTTAATTTTGCCCTCCGGGCAGATGGATTTAGGACAGAACTATGCAGTAATAACAACAAATGAACAGTAACAACAAGCATCTATTAAGTGCCTACTATGTACTAGGCACTGCGCTAAACACAGAGAACTGCCTCCATCTTGTATGTGCTTTTATCTTTCTAAACTGCTTTTAACAATGATTTCTACCTGGAGGTATTGGAAGATGTTTTTAGTGAAAGTACTGTTTGTTTGAACCTTTGAGTTCTGAGTAATACATTGTATCAGGTCCAGGATCACTAAATTTTAAACTTAGACCCTATAACTATAAATTCTTGCTAGCCATCCAGACACGGAAGCCTAGAAAGGAGGAAGTGACTTGCCCAAAGTCATAGAAATGATTAGAACCAAGGATCTCTGGTTCTAGATCTAGTGCTTTTTCAACATGGTACCATATGTCCTTCAAGGTCTTTCAAGATAAAATCTCTGATTTTATCAATGGGATTGATGGACCCAGACTCTCAGCCCTCTACAGTTAAGTAGATGACACTTAACAGTTGCTAGAACCTGTGGCCAATTTGGTGATGAGCCGCTCTGAATCTAGTTAGACTGATCCTCCAATGATGGATACACAGTTTATTACTAGATTCATGCTCAGAGCTTTTCCAGAATGGCAGGATCTTAGAGAAGCTCATGTTTTCTCATAGGCATCACCATGAGAATCCAGGGTCACATCCATACCATCCTGAGACATTGGTATAGAACTCCAATGGAGGAGGGAGTTACCAGTTTTATTGTTGTTTATTTACATGTTTTAGTCATGTCCAACTCTTCATGACCCCATTTGGGGTTTTCTTGGTAAAGACACTAGAGTGGTTTGCCATTTCCTCCTCCAGCTCGTTTTACAAATGAGGAAATGGAGACAAATAGGGTTAAATGACTTGCCTAGGGTCACATAGCCAGTAAGTGTCTGAGGTCAGATTTAACTCTAGGCCCATTATTCTATCCACTGAACCATCTATCTTGGCCCAGACAGAGCAGCACCTATGCTTTCTAAACTAATCTTTAACTAAAGTTTTCAAGTCTAGTTTGGCCCATTGTAGTTTCATCCAGGAAGCAGCAACCTTTCCAAGTTATGATTTCCAGATGAGGACATTTTCTATACTACGACACCCCCTTCAGGAGAAACCAAGGTCCTGCTGCCATGACCTCCCTTTCCAGTCTCATCTCTCACTCCTCTCCAGAAAAAGCCTGGGCTCTAATCAGTCTGTTTGCTTACATGTCTCTTGAACATGCTATGGTTCACTCTTTCATGCCAAGAGGGGCAGGAATCACTCAGACATTAGGACTCTGGCTAGGCGTTGGAAGATAGATAGGGGATATGGATCTTGAATCCTAGCTCTGCTAATTACTATCTTGGTGACCTACCACAGGTCTTTTCTTCTCTCTGAACCTTAGTTTACTCATCCATACAGTGAAGTGGCCAGATGAGATCAAGTGTGTCCTGATAAATGTTTAACAACTGGCTCTCTGGGAAAAAAATATGACAAGTTTATTCTGCATTATTAACATTTTTCGTAAGAACTTTTTTTTTGCTTTTTTGGTGAGGTGATTGGGGTTAAGTGACTTGCCCAGAGTCACACAGCTAGTAAGTGTTAAGTGTCTGAGGCTGGATTTGAACTCAGGTCCTCCTGATTCTAAGGCCAGAGCTCTATTCACTGTGCCACCTAGTTGCCCCTCAATCACTTTCTTAAGTCTAGACAGTCAACAAAACAATAAATCAAGTACCGATTTGTAGCATTGCCAATTTCCGAGGTGCTTACATTGGAAATTTAATAAACATTGGAGCTGGTTCTAGCACACCTTTGGGCTAGATGAACTCAAAGATCTGTTTCAGGGGTGGGGAACCTGTGGCCTTGAGGCCACATATGGCCCTCTAGGTCCTCAAAGGCAGCCCTTTGACTGAATCCAAACTTCACAAGAAGAATCTGACCAAGCTCTAAGTGCTTCACATTGCCTTCTTCAGCCACCTTCATGGCCACTGAAACAAAGTTTTCTCATCCAGCCATTCTTCTGGGAGAAGTCTTTACATGCTTGGGGTAGACATCCCCTAACTCATCAATGGATCTGAGGCCTGTCAGTTACCCTCAACCTGGTTTAGCCCATCTGCATTACAATAAAGGGCAAGTAGTCAGCCAAGGCATGAAGGAGTAAGCTATAGCATGTTCAAAGGCCATGTCAGGCTGACTAGATCAGAGGATACTTGTGGGAGAAGAGTGGGAGATAAGGCTGGAGAGGGTGGTTGTGGCAGCAGAACCTTGAATGGCAGGCTGATGGTGGACTTTATTTGGTAGGCAGTTAGTCAGTCAATCAGCATTTAGTAAGTGCCTACTATGTGCCAGGGACTGTGCTAATTGCTAGGGATACAGAGAAAGGCAAAAGACAGTGCCTGCTGTCAAGGCGCTCATGGTCTAATGGGGGAGAAAACATGAGAACAACTAAATACAAACAAAATGTATAAATTAGATATATTGGATCCAATATTGGATATATTGGATAAACTGGAGATGATCACAGAGGGAATGCACTAGAATTGAGGAAAGGCTTCTTACAGAAGATGGGATTTTAGCTGGGTCTTGAAAGTAGCCAGGGAAGCCAAGAGGCAGACATGAGGAGGCAGAGCATTTCGGGCATGGGGAACAGTCAGTGAAAATGTCTAAAGGCTAAAGATGGAGTGTCTTGTAAAAGGAAGGTCAAGGAGGTCAGTGTCAGTGAATCACAGAATACATGGGGTGAGGAGTAAGACATAAGAAGGCTAGAAAAGTAGGAGGGAACAAAGTTGTGAAGGATTTTGAAGGCTGAACAGAGGATTTTATATTTGATCCTGGAGGCAATAAGGAGCCACAGTAGTGAAAATTGTTGGGTTGTTTTTATAATAAGATTAAAGGAAGATTAATGTGGCAGTAGTGTGTAGAAGGGACTTGGGTAAGAAAGAGCCTAGAAGCAAGGAAACCAGTTAGGAGGCCATTTGCTCTGCCACTTATCGCCTGTTTGTAGGACTATGGACAAGTTGCTTCATTCGCATCTCTGGCTTTCTCATCTGTAAAATGAGGGAGTTAGTAGAAGCCTCTCAGGTCCCTGGGCAGCTAGGTGGTGCAATGGATAGAGTGTCCAGTCTGGAGTTGGGAAGAACCATCTTCCTGAATTCAAATCTGGCATCAGACACTTA